>NC_091999.1:40138079-40381791 GCF_044704955.1 Pristiophorus japonicus | reverse complement strand
CTCCTCTCCTCCATCCCCCATCCCCTCCTCTCCTCCTCCTCCTCCCTCTCCCCCCTCCTCTTCCCCCCCTCCTCTCCTCCTCTCCCCCCCTCCTCTCCACCTCCCCCCCTCCTCTCCTCCTCCCCCCTCCTCCCTCTCCCCCTCCCCCTCCTCTCCTCCTCCCCCCCTCCTCTCCTCCTCCCCACATCCCCTCCTCTCCTCCTCCCCCCTCCTCACCTCCTCACCTCCTCCCCCCCTCTCCTACACCCCTCCTCCCCTCCTCTCCTCCTCCCCCTTCCTCCCCCTCCCCTCCCCTCCCCTCCTCTCCCTCCCCTCCCCTCCCCTCCTCTCCTCTCCTCCTCTCCTCCTCTCCTCCCCCCCCCGGGCCCAGGGGCTGCACTCGGTGTTGTTGCCCCCAGCGTTTCTTTAACCCACTCCCTGGATCTCGCTCACCTCCTGTGTCAGCGTCTGCTACCGCCGCCTGCACATGCTCAGCTCACACTGCCCGGGTGATTGACGGCAGCTCCCCACCAATAGGAAGATTGGGGCGGGGCTGGAGGACCGAATGGGCGGTTGGTCCTCCAACCAATTGGAGTGTGTGAGTGGCGGGGCTTCCGGCAGGCTGTAACCAGTGGGGTGCAGCAAGGATCAGTGCTGGGACTTCAGCTATTTACAATCTATATTAATGATCTAGATAAAGGGACCGAGTGTAATATTTGCTGACGATACAAAGCTAGGTGAGACAGTAAGCTGTGAGCAGAACACAACAGTGCAAAGATATATAGATAGACGATGTGAATGGGCAGTAAGGTGGCAGATTGAGTATAATGTCAGGAAATGTGAGGTTATTCACTTTGGTCGGAAGAATAGAAAAACAGAATAGCTTTTAAATGGTGAGAAACTTTAAATGTTGGTGTTGAGAGAGATTTGGGTGTCCTTGTGCAAGAAACACAGAAAGCGAGCATGCAGGTACAGCAAGCAGTAAGGGGGTGGAGTATAAGAGTAAGGATCTATTGCTACAATTGTACAGGGCCTTGGTGAGACCACACCTGGAGTACTGGGCAGTTTCGGTCTCCTTATCTAAGGAAATATATACTTGTCTTGGAGATGATGCAACGGAGGTTCACAAGATTGATTCCTGGGATGAGAGAACTGTCTTACGATGAGAGATTGTGCAGAATGGACCGATACTCTCTGGAGTTTAGAAGAATGAGAGGGGATCTCATTGAAACATACAAGATTCTGAAGGGTATTGACAGGGTAGATGCTGAGAGCTCGACTACCCCGGGCTGGAGTGACTAGAACGCGGGGGCTCAAGATAAGGGGGAGGCCATTTAAGACAGAGATGAGAAATTTCTTCACTCAGAGGGTTGTGAATCTTTGGAATTCTCTGCCCCAGAGGGCTGTGGATGCTCAGTCTATTCAAGGCTGAGATAGATAGATTTTTGGACTCTCGGGGAATCAAGGGATATGGAGATCAGGTGGGAAAGTGGAGTTGAGGGCGATGATCTTATTGAATGGCGGAGCAGGCTCGATGGGCCGTATGACCAACTCCTGCTCCTATCTCTGATATTCTAATATTGACATGTAAGGTGCTCTAGATTTAATAGTCCCACCCTTTATCTTAAGGGAACATACTTGCTCTGAACCCTCACTATCTCCTCCTTGAATGCCTCCCACTGCTCTGACACGAATTTACCTTCAAGTAGTTGTTTCCAGTCCACTTTGGTTAAATCACATCTCTGCTTAGTAAAATTAGCCTTACCCCAATTGAGAACTTTTATTCCTGGTCTATCTTTGTCCTTTTCCATAACTACCCTAAATCAAACTGAATTATGATCACCAGCACGAAAATGCTCTCCCACTGATATCCCTTCCACCTGCCCAAGCTTCATTCATGAAACCTAATTCCAGAACCACCCCCTCTCTTGTTGGGCTTGCTACGTAATGGCTATAAAAGTTCTCCTGGATGCATTTTAAGAATTCTGCTCCTTCTATATTTTCATACTAATTCTATCCCAGTTAATATTTGGGTAGTTGAAATCCCCGACTATTACTGCCCTATTATTTTTGCACGTATCAGAAATGTGCAGACATATTTGCTCTTCTGTCTCCCTCTGACTGTTTGGGGGTCAAAAGTACATCTCCAGCAGTGTGATCGCCCATTTTTTGTTCTTCACTTCTCCCATGTGGCCTCATTTGATGATCCTTCGAACATATCATCCCTCTCCACAGCTGGAATTGTTTCTTTAATCAACACTGCGATGCGCCCGCCTTTTTTTATCCCTGTCTCTATCTCGTCTTAAAACCCTGTAACCAGGAATGTTGAGCTGCCATTCCTGCAGTTCTTTTAGACGTGTTTCATCAATAGTTACAATATCATACCCCCACATGTCTGTCTGTGCCCTCAGCTTATCTGCCTTAATCCCCAGACTCCTTGCATTGGCATTGAAGTATTTCTAGATTGATTCCTGTGATGAGAGAGCTGTCTTATGATGAGAGTTTGTGTAGAATGGGCCTATACTCTCTGGAGTTTAGACGAATGAAAAGTGATCTCATTGAAACACACTGGCACTGGCATTTAGTGCTGCCAAACTCCCTTATTGTCTATTTCCTAGCCTTTGTTTCCTCTGCCTTCCAAACACTATCAAAACCCCCAGTGAGGATATTGTCCGGTTCTGTTGAGGTGCAACCTGTCCGGCTTGTACTGGTCCCACCTCCCCCAGAAACACTCCCAATGCCTCAGGAACCTAAAGCCCTCCCTCCTGCTCCAAACTCCAGCCATGCATTCATCTGCTCTATCCTCTTATTTCTGTACTTACCAGCACGGGGCACCGGGAGTAATCCGGACATTACTACCTTTGAGGTCCGGTTTATTAATCTCTTTCCTAGCTCCCTAAAATCTGGCTGCAGTATCTCATTCCTCTTTCTACCTGTGTCATCGGTCCCGATATGGACCACAACCTCTGGATGTTCATCCTCCCCCCTCAACAATGTCCTGCAGCCGCTCAGTGACATCCTTGACCCTGGCACCAGGGAGGCAACATACCATCCTGGCATCATGTCTGTGCCTGCAGAAGCGCTTGTTTGTTCCCCTAACTATCAAATGCACCACCACTATTGCTCTTCCACTCTTCTTCTTCCCCGCCCTGTGCAGCTGAACCACCCACGGCGTCGTGGACATGGCTCTGGCTGTACTCTCCAGAGAAACCATCGCCCTCATCAGTATCCAGAACTGAAAACCGGTTAGCGAGCGAGATGCACTCAGGGGACTCCTGTCCTACTCTTGCCCCATAACACTGAAAGTTTTTTAAACTCATGTTTATCTCTTTTGAAAGTTACAAGTGAATCTGCTTCCACCACCCGAACAGGCAGTGCGTTCCAGGCCAGAACATCTCGCTGCTTCATTAGTCCCCTCATGTAGCATCTGGTTCATTTGCCAATCACATTCAATCTGTGCCTCTGGTTACTGAACTTTCTGACACTGGAAATTGTTTCTCCTTATTAAGAGGACTGGCGGGCTGGAGGAGGTTACAGAGATAGGGAGGGGCGAGGCCTTGGAGGGGTTTGAACAAGAGGATGAGAATTTTAAAGCCTGAAGCCACCAGCCGTCTCCCCCAGTGCAGAATGTGACTCACTGCTAACAGAAAGGATTTTTGTTTACTTACAAAAGATGCATAATGAAGGGAAATCAATCTCTGTATCGTTAACTAACAGCGACATGAGGGAAATGAATGATCTTTAAACACCTGGTCCACTTGGCACCGAAGTGTCTGAAACTCATAATACGAACTCCAGGGAAATAAAATACTGACAAATGTTAAACTGTTTTGCTGACAAAAGAAATCTCGATTAACTTTAAAAGATAAATCGTTTAGCAGGGGTTCACACAGACTCACCTGACAGGCCGACTCAGGATCCACCCCTCAAGCACAGCGATTGGTTGCAGAACACGCTGCTCGCTGGGCCCTCCGGCCTCTGACCTCTCTTCCTGTTGGTTCCCAGGGCAATCAATCACCACTCGCCAACATTAGCTGCCACATTAAGTTGAGAGGCTCAGAGGAAGAAATAAAATGTGGCCGTGAATCTGAGTTAAGAAATAAAATTAGAGAAACATAATTAAATTCATAAACAAAACTATTTAAAGTAAAATCAAATTAATTGTTGCATTTAATACATCCATCTGGGCCAAGTGGGAAACAAGTGATGTGTGGGCTGTGCAGAGTGTCTGTGCCCGGTTACACAGCGTGTCCCTGGCTCCCCGCTCCAAGTGCACATGTTTCAACTCACATCCAACTGACTGGATAAACCTCGCCCGTCTAAACCCCATCACACAAATAGCTGCATTTGATGTTTAGTTATGCTCAACCTTTATAAAACACTGGTTAGGCCTGAGCTGACACATTGTGCTTAATTTTGGGCACCACACTTTCACAAGGGTATCTACACCTTAGAGAGGGACCAGAAGAGATTTACTAGAATAGTACGAAGGAGGAGGGACTTCAGTTATGTGGAGATACTGGAGAATGCGCGGTAATTCTCCTTGGAACAGAAAAGGTTAAGAGGAGATTTGATGGAGTGTTCAAAATCATGAATGGTTTTAATAGACTAAATAAGGAGAAAAACTTTCCAGTGGCAGAAGGGTCAGTAACCAGAGGACACAGAGTTCAGGTGATTGGCAAAAGAAGCAGAGGCGACATGAGGGAACCATTGTATAAGCAGCGAGTTGTTGCAATCTGGAATGCACTGCCTGATAGGGCGGTGGAAGCAGATTCAATAGTGGCTTTCAAAAGTGAACTGGATAAATACTAAAGGGACAATATTTGCAGAACTCTGGGGAAAGAGCAGGGGTGTGGAACTAACTGGATAGCTCGACCATAGAGCCAGCACAGGCACGATGGGCCGAATGGCCTACTGCGCTTTCATTCTATGAAAATGGCGGATGATCTTATCCAGAATGCTGCGACCACATATCCCCAGAAAACCAAGACCGCCTATTTCCACCTGTGTAATATCGGCCCTCTCCACCCCAGCCTCAGCTCACCCTCTACTGAAACCCTCATCCATTCCTCGGTTACCTCAAGACTTGTCTATTCCAGCACACTCCTGGTTGGCTTCCCACATTGTACCCCACGTAATCTTCACCTCATCTAAAACTCGGCTGCCCGTGTCCTAACTAGCACCAAGTCTCGTTCACCCATCACCCCCTGTGCTCACTGACCTACATTGGCTCCCGGTTAAGCAACGCTTAGATTTAAAAATTCTCATCCTTGTTTACAAATCCCTCCATGGCCTCACCCCTCCCTATCTCTGTAATCTCCTACAGCCCCACAACCGCCAGAGATGTCTCCTCCAATTCTGCCCTGCTGAGCATCCCTGATTATAATCGCTCAACCATTGGTGGCCGTGCCTTCTGTTGCTGAGGCCCCAAGCTCTGGAACTCCCTCCCTAAACTGTCTGTGCCTTATCCCTGAAAGTACTGACTCTGGCTTTGTTCAGTTCCACACTCATGGTTCCCCTCCCCTGAAGGTACTGACTCTGGGTGGGTTTAGTTCTACACTCACTGGTTCCCCTCCCCTGAAGGTACTGACTCTGGCTGGGTTCAGTTCCACACTCACTGGTTCCCCTACCCTGAAGGTACTGACTCTGGCTGGGTTCAGTTCCACACTCACTGGTTCCCCTACCCTGAAGGTACTGACTCTGGCTGGGTGCAGTTCTACACTCACTGGTTCCCCTCCCCTGAAGGTCCTGACTCTGGGTGTCTGTGCTCCCGTCACCTCTTTGTACACTCTGACCCTCCCTATATATCTGTAATATCTCCCTGTTTTGGTGATGGGCTCTCCCTGACCACTCACTCCCTGACTCTCACCATTTCATGGAATTAATACGGCACAGAATGAGGCCATTCGGCCCATCGAGCCTGTGCGACTCACTGAAAGTCCCACTCCCTGCACCTGCCCCAAAACACCAGAAAATGTTCCCTTTGACCATTGCTGGTTTTGAAAGTTATTATTGATGTCCCAGAATTGAGGCCAACCCTCAATATCTGAGCGTAACTAGTGAGTGATAAAGGTTGACCAGAACTTGCTTGTTGTACTCTATACTGCTATTAATGCTGGAACAGATTGATCAGCGGACCCTGCCCCTCACAGCTTTGTGTTCACCTGCAAATTGCACCATTTGCTTTAGAATGTCTCCCATTTTTCCTCCTTCCCAAATCCCAGCTGGCGGCCGGTGACCCCGCTGACCCCGGGCCTGTCACCGCGGGTCAAGCCCGGGGTCAGCCTCTGGGCTGTGATTGGCCCTGGGTCCTACACCACGTGTTTATGACGCTCACCAGCCCCACGCGCGGCTCCAATTCCTGCCCCGCGCCGACAACCGACATCATCCGGGCTCCACCAACTGTCGCCGCCGCCGCCCGCACATGCTCAGTGCGGGAGATCCGGGCTCAGCCCCGCCCCTCGCATACTCCGATTGGTTGGAGGACCCATCGCCCGCTCGGTCCACCAGTCCCGACCCTGCTCTTCCTATTGGCCCGAGCCGCCGTCAATCACACGGGCAGCGTGAACCGAGCATGCGCGGTGGGGCGGCTGTGTCTGAGGTAGCGGCTGAGATGGGCGGAGGGAGGGAGCGGGTTAATAAACCCCGGGGGGCCGCGGGCTTCACACACACCGAGTGCGGGCCCAGGCCCCGCCCGCCCGAGAGACAACACTCCGCATTATCCGCTTCACACACACCCGCTGTGGGCCTCAGGCCCCGAACAACAACCTGCGGCTCCGGCCTTTCCCCGAGCGGGGCCCCCGGGGAGGTGGGCTCTGGGCCCGTGCGGGGCCCCCGGGGAGGTGGGCTCTGGGCCCGTGCGGGGCCCCCGGGGAGGTGGGCTCTGGGCTCGGGGCCCCCGGGGAGGTGGGCTCTGGGCCCCCGGGGAGGTGGGCTCTGGGCCTGTGCGGGGCCCCCGGGGAGGTGGGCTCTGGGCCCCCGGGGAGGTGGGCTCTGGGCCCGTGCGGGGCCCCCGGGGAGGTGGGCTCTGGGCTCGGGGCCCCCGGGGAGGTGGGCTCTGGGCCCGTGCGGGGCCCCCGGGGAGGTGGGCTCTGGGCTCGGGGCCCCCGGGGAGGTGGGCTCTGGGCCCGTGCGGGGCCCCCGGGGAGGTGGGCTCTGGGCCCGTGCGGGGACCCCGGGGAGGTGGGCTCTGGGGGAGATTAGATTGTTAAACACACCCTGTCCACACAATGTAAAGTGTTTGAGGAACAAGTATTTCTGGAGAGACTTTTAATCCATTGAACATTTACAGATTTTTAAATTTGTTCCGGGCTGTGACCGTTGCTGCCAAGGCCGGCATTTATTGGCCATTCCTAATTACACTGGAGAAGGTGGTGGGGAGTCACCTACTTGAACCGCTGCAGTCCGTGTGGTGAAGGTACTCCCACAGTGCTGTTAGGGAGCCAGTTCCACGATATTGACCCAGTGACGATGAAGGAACGGCGATATATGACCAAGTCCGGATGGTGTGTGACTTGGAGGGGAACTTGCAGATGGTGGTGTTCCCATTCACCTGCTGCCCTTTTCCTTCTGGGTGGTAAAAGCCGTGGGACAGGTTGGGTGGCAGGTTCCCTTCCATCAGAACATAAGGATTAGGAGCAGGATTCAGCCATATGGTCCTTCGAGCCTTCTCTGCCGCTCAATACGACCATGGCTGATCTTCGACCTCGACTTGACTCTCCTGCCCGAACCCAGATCGCTGAAGGACATTACTGCGCCAGTTGGGATTTTAGTGACAATCCAGCAGCTTTCATGGTGACTGTTTTTCTCGAGCCTTCCCCACAAATTCCCCAATTCATTAAGCTCAATTTTACAACAAGCCTTTGTTTTTTTCTGGGTTCTCTCTCTCCCTTTTATTTGATTTATGTTCATTTTACAGGTTATTAGAAGGGGAGGATTTGTACACGGGAAATTTAACTCCAACATCACATCAAGATCGGCCGGTCTATTCATCGGGATCTGAATATTATCAAACATAACATGGAAGCAAAAAGCAGAGTTGACAGCGGGGAGAAACCGTACACGTGTTGTGTGTGTGTACGAGGATTCAGCCGATCCTGTGGCCTGGCAAAACACAAACGCGGTCACACTGGGGAGAAACCGTGAAAATGCGGGGACTGTGGGAAAGGATTCAATTACCCGTCTGAGCTGGAAACTCATCAACACAATCATACTGGGGGGAGGGAGGCTGTTCAGCTGCTCCGTGAGTGGGAAGAGATTCACTCGGTCATGTGAGCTGCTAACACACCAGCAAGTTCACACTGGGGAGAGACCTTCACCTGCTCCTTGTGTGGGTCAGGATTCATTTCCTCAACCCACCAACTGACACACCAACTTGTTCACACCAATGTGAGACCTTTTAAATGTTCTGCATGTGAGAAGAGCTTTAAAAGCAAAAAGGAACTGCTGACACACCAGCGCACTCACACTGGGGAGTGGCCGTTCACCTGCTCCGTGTGTGGAAACACATTCAACAGTAATTACTGTAGTGTTTGCCAGCACTCGAGTAATGACTCCACGAGGTAAGGTATTACACTTGCACTGTTGTGACCTTAGTCCTTTTATTGCAGCTCCTGAATGAGGTGACAGTAAGGTGGGCTCCCTTTTATACCTGCGGTGTGCAGGTGACCTCTAGGTCTCCACCTTTTGCACCCTCTGGTGGTACAGGCTTATTGTATACAATTTAAAGATACATTCATAGGTCTTATGTAACTGTACATTGAGTGTACAGGGTATATACATGCACAACAATTACCACCTTCTGAGACACCAGCGAGATCAGACCGGGGAGAGGCCGTTCATTTGCTCCATGTGTGGGAAGGGATTCACTCGATCATTCAGCCTGCTGAGACACCAGCGAGTTCACAAGTGACTGCAGGGTTTGGATTCTGCTGTTATTGCTGCTGTTAGTTACATTAAGAACTGAACCATGTTCATTCCACCGCTGGAAGAGACACCGTGCAGCAGATTTAAAGGGACCGCGCACATTGGTGAGAACAAAGTGCTAAATTGTTAAATTTGTAACAGTCCCACTCTTGGGGCCCAAATTTGACCAGTAGAGATTTCTGGCGAACTCACCAGAGGTCGCCACTTTTCTACACCGATTAGGGTGCCAAAAATGGAGGCGCAGACAGGTCCCGGAGCTGAAAACAGTGCCAGGACCTCTGCACATGCGCGCTAGAGTGTGCACGCATGTGCAGTCGCTCCTCAGCCCCAGAATCTCTGCGTGTGCTCTACAGGCTGTGTGGGAGGGGCCCGAAGCACGCCTCCCCTATCCCTGGCCGAATGGGCTCCCTCATCGGCGGCCCGCTGAAGGTAGGACTTCTATTTTTTGTGTGTTTATTTATTTATTGATTGATTGTGGTCTATTTTTTATTTTGATTTCTGGGTTGCAAGAGATCTCGAGACCCCAGTTTAAGTTGACTGAAGAGATTCTGAGCTTTCTCTGAGTTTTGACTGCACATACATGCAAGTTGAGTTGCAGTCAGTCGGAGGTTGAGGGTATATCACCAGGAGCAGATCTACACAGTGAGAAAGAACCGATTCTCCGACATTTTTATTTGTTATTGATTGATTGCTTATTGCATAGAAACATAGAAAATAGATGCAGGAGTAGGCCATTCGGCCCTTCGAGCCTGCACCACCATTCAATAAGATCATGACTGATCTTTCACCTCAGTTCCCCTTTCCTGCTTTCTCTCCATAACCCTTGATCCCTTTAGCCGTAAGGGCCATATCTAACTCCCTCTTGAATATATCCAATGAACTAGCATCAACAACTCTCTGAGGCAGGGAATTCCACAGGTTAACAACTCTCTTGAGTGAAGAAGTTTCTCCTCATCTCAGTCGTAACTGGCTTACCCCTTATCCTTAGACTATGTCCCCTGGTTCTGAACTTTCCCAACATCGGAAACATTCTTCCTGCATCTAACCTGTCCAGTCCCGTCAGAATTTTATATATGTTTCTATGAGATCCCCTCTCCTCCTTCTGAACTCCAGTGAATACAAGCCCAGTCGATCCAGTCTCTCCTCATATGTCAGTCCTGCCATCCCGGGAATCAGTCTGGTGAATCTTCGCTGCACTCCCTCAATAGCAAGAATGTCCTTCCTCAGATTAGACGACCAAAACTGAACACAATATTCCAGGTGAGGCCTCACTAAGGCCCTCAACAACTGCAGCAAGACCTCCCTGCTCCTATACTCAAATCCCCGAGCTGTGAAGGCCAACATACCATTTGCCTTCTTCACCGCCTGCTGTACCTGCATGCTAACTTTTAATGACTGATGTACCATGACACCCAGATCTCGTTGCACCTCCCCTTTTCCTTATCTGCTGCCATTCAGATAATATTCTGCCTTTGTGTTTTTGCCACTAAAGTGGATAACCTCACATTTATCCACATTGTACTGCATCTGCCAAGCGTTTGCCCACTCACCTAACCTGTCCAAGTCACCCTTCAGCCTCTTAGCGTCCTTCTCACAGCTCACACCGCCACCCAGTTTAGTTTCATCTGCAGACTTGGAGATATTACACTCAATTCCTCCATCTAAATCATTAATGTATAATGTAAATAGCTGGGGTCCCAGCACTGAGCCCTGCAGCACCCCACTAGTCACTGCCTGCTTTTCTGAAAAGGACTCGTTTATCCCGACTCTCTGCCAACCAGTTCTCTGCTACGTCAGTCCATTACCCCCAGTACCATGTGCTTTAATTTTGCACACGAATCTCTTGTGTGGGACCTTGTAAAAAGCCTTTTGAAAGTCGAAATACACCACATCCACTGGTTCTCCCTTGTCCGCTATACCAGTTACATCCTCAAAACATTCTAGAAGTTTTGTCAAACATGATTTCCCTTTCATAAATCCATGCTGACTTGGTCCGATCCGGCCATTGCTCTCTCATCCTTAATGATTGATTCCAACATTTTCCCCACTACTGATGTCAGGCTAACTGGTCTATAATTAACCGTTTTCTCTCTCCTTTTTAAAAAAAGTGGTGGTACATTAGCTACCCTCCAGGCCATAGGAACTGATCCAGAGTCGATAGACTGTTGGAAAATGATCACCAATGCATCCACTCTTTCTAGGGCCACTTCCTTAAGTACTCTGGGATGCAGACTATCAGGCCCTGGGGATTTATTGGCCTTCAATCCCATCAATTACTTTGGTCTTGGTGCTTTAGAAGCAGGGTTCCTTTTATTTTTTATTTGTTAATTAATTGCTTATTAATCTTTTTGCTTTGTAAATCTTGGTGCTAGATGCAGGTTCTCTCAGCTTCCTTGTATTTTTTATTTGTTATTGAATGTTTATTTTTGTTTCGTGCTTGGTGCTTTCTTAACTCTCCACAAGGTTTTTCTGTGTGGCCAGATATGCTGGACGAAGTTAGTTTGGAGCAACTATTAGCTATTCAAACTAGCTTAATGACATCACTGCAGTGCCTAGCAACCAACCTCCCTGGGCACTGCTCATTATGGGCACAGTTTAGCATTTGTAGGGATAGTGTCGAGGGAGCTTTACTCTGTATCTATCCCTTGCTGTACCTGTCCTGGAAGTGTCTGATGAGACAGTGTTCCACATAAGAACAAATGAACATAAGGAATAGGAGCAGGAGCAGGCCATACTCGAGCCTGCTTCACAACCCAATACGATCATGGCTGATCCGATCATGGACTCTGGACCACTTCCCTGTCTTCGCCCCATATCCCCTTATTGGTTAAAAAACTGTCTATCTCTGACTTAAATTTATTCAATGACCCAGCTTCCACAGCTCTCTGAGGCAGCGAATTCCACAGATTTACAACCCTCCAAGTCAAGAAACTGCCACCAAAGCAAGTATATCCTTTCGTAAATATGGAAACCAAAACTGTACACAGTATTCCAGGTGTGCCCTCACCAATACCGTGTATAACTGTAGCAAGACTTCCCTGCTTTTATATTCCATCGCCTTTGCAATAAAGGCCAAGATTTCATTGGCCTTCCTGATCACTTGCAGAACCTGCATACTAACCTTTGCAATTTTTCTCCATTTAATTAATAACTTGCTCTTTGAATTTTTCTGCCAAAGCACATGACCTCACACTTTCCAACATTATACTCCATCTACCAAATCTTTGCACACTCATTTAGCCTGTCTGTCCTTTTGCAGATTTTTTGTGTCCTCCTCACACATTGCTTTTCCTCCTGTCTTTGCATCGTCAGCAAATGTGGCGACGTTACCCTCGGCCCATCGTTAATATAGATTGTAAATAGTAGGGGTCCCAGCACTGATCCCTGCGACACCCCACTAGTTACTGATTGCCAACCCGAGAATGAGCCATTTATCCTGACTCAGCTTTCTGTTAGTTAGCCAATCCTTTATCCATGCTAATATATTACCCCCAGCCCCATGATATTTTATCTTGTGCAGTAACCTTTTATGTGGCACCTTGTCAAATGCCTTCTGGAAGTCCAAATACACCACATCCAATGGTTCCCCTTTATCCACCCTGTCTGTTGCATCCTCAAAGAATTCCAACAAATTTGTCAAACATGACTTCCCCTTCATAAATCCTTAGGGACTCTGCCTGACTGAATTGTGCTTTTCCAAATGTCCTGCTACTGCTTCTTTAATAATGGACTCCAACATTTTCCCAACCACCGATGTTAGGCTAGCTGGTCTATAGTTTCCTGTTTTTTGTCTGCCTCCTTTTTTAAATAGAGGTGTTGCATTTTCAGTTTTCCAATCTGAATCCAGGGAATTATGTTAAATTTTAAATCAATGCATTCACTATCCCTGCCATTACTTCTCTGAAGACCCTGGGATGCAAGCCATCAGGTCCAGCGGATTTATCCGCCTTTAGTCCATTACCTTACTGAGTACCACCTTCTGATTGTGTTAGGTTCCTCCCCCCAGTATAGCCCCTTGACTATCCACTGTTGGGATATTGTTTTTGTCCTCTACCGTATATACAGATACAAAATATTTGTACAGAGTTTCTGCCATCTCCATGTTCCCCATTACTAATTCCCGGTCTCGTCCTCTAAGGGACCAACATTTACTTTAGCCACTCTTTTCCTTTTTATATACCTATAGAAACTCTTGCTATCTGTTTTTATATTTAGTGCTAGTTTACTTTCATAGTCTAACTTCCCTTTCTTCATTTTTGTAGTCTTTCTTTGCTTGCTTTTAAAAGATTCCCAGTCTTCTGTCCTCCCACTAGTTTTGGCCACTTTGTATGCCCTTGTTTTTAATTGGATACCGTCCTTTATTTCTTTAGTTAGCCACGGCTGGCTATCTTTTCTTTTACACCCTTTTCTCCTCACTGGATTATATTTCTCTTGAGAGTTGTGCAATATCTCCTTAAATGTACACCACTGTTCAACAACCGTCCAACACTTCAATCTATTTTCCCAGTCCACTTTACCCAACTCTGCCCTCATACCTACATCGTCTCCTTTATTTAAGCTTAATACGCTGGTTAGAGATCTAACTTTCTCACCCTCCATCTGAATTTGAAATTCAGATCATGCTATGATCACTCATTCCAAGGAGATCCTTTTCTAGGAGATTGTTTATTAATCCTGTCTCATTACACAGGACCAGATCTAAGATAGCCTGCCCCCTGGTTGGTTCCGTTACATACTGCTGAAGGAACCCGTCCCTTATGCACTCTATGAATTCTTCCTCAAGGCTATCCTGACCAATTTGATATGTCTAATCAATATGGAGGTTAAAATCGCCCATGATTATTGCTGTTCCCTTTTTACAAGCCCCCACTATTTCCTGGTTTATGCTCCGACCAACTCAGTTGCTACTGTTAGGGGGCCTATAGACTACGTCCACCAGTGACTTTTTCCCTTTATTATTCCTTATCTCCACCAAACTGGTTCTACATCCTGATCATTTGAGCCAATATTGTTTCTTCTTATTGCAGTGATTTCATCCTTTATCAATAGAGCTGCCCCACCTCCTTTTCCTTTCTGTCTGTCCTTCTGGATTGTCAAATACCCCTGAATATTTAATTCCCAGACCTGGTCACCTTGCAACCACGTCTCTGTAATGCCTATCAGATCAGACCAATTTGTATCTATTTGTGCCGTCAACTCATCTATTTTGTTATAAATGCTACGTGCATTTAGACAAAGTGGCTTTAAGTTTGTTTTTTTTACCCTTTTTTCCTCTCTCCTTCAAACTCACTTTCTTTAATTTTGCTTTCTAATCCCAGCTTTACTCCCCTCCCTACTGAATCTGTTTTCAGGTTCCCATCCCCCTGCCAAGCTAGTTTAAACTCTCCCCAACAGCACTAGCAACCCCCGCCCCCGCGAGGATATTGGTCCCGGCTCTGTTGAGGTGCAACCCGTCCGGCTTGTCCCGGTCGGACCTCCCCAGAAGCAGTCCCAATGCCTCAGGAAACTAAAGCCCTCCCTCCTGCACCATCTCTCCCGCCATGTATTCATCTGCTCTATCCTCCTATTTCTGTACTCACTAGCTCGTGGCATCGGGAGTCATCCGGAGATTACTAGCTTGGAGGTCCTGCTTTTTAATCTCTCTCCTAGCTTCCTAAACTCTGCCTGCAGGACCTCACCCCTCCTTCTACCTGTGTCATTGGTCCCGATGTGGACCACAACTTCCGGCTGTTCACCCTCTCCCCCCAGAATGCCCTGCAGCTGCTCAGTGACATCCTTGACTCTGGCACCAGGGAGGCAACATACCATCCTGGAGTCACGTCTGTGGCCACAGAAACACCTGTCTGCTCCCCTGACTATTGAATCCCCTATCACGATAGATCTTCCATTCTTCTTCCTCCCCCCCTACCCCCCGTGCAGCTGAGACACCCGTGGTGCTGTGGATTTGGCTCTGGCTCACTCCCCAGAGCCACCATCGCCCTCTCCAGTACTGAGAACAGAGAACCAGTTGGAGAGCGAGATGGACTCAGGGGACTCCTGAACTACCTGCCTAGTCCTCCTCTTCTGTCCAGGGGTCACCCAATCCCTATGTGCCTGCACATTCTTAAGCTGCGGGGTGACCACCTCTAGAAACGTGAGATCCCCGGAGCTCTCAGTCTCATGGATGCATCGCAGTGTCTCCAGCCGCCGCTCAAGCTCCAAAACGCGGAGCTGGAGTTGGTGCAGCTGGAGACACCTCCTGCACATGTGGTCATCCCGGCTGTGTGAAGCTTCCGGGATTTCCCACATGCCACTCGATGTGCAATCCACAGGATTGAGCTGTCCTGTCATCCCTCGAGTTACACTCGCAAATATCAAGTAGAACTAAACTCTAAACCTTAGAGAAATACACCAAGCAACTACTCAGCAATCCGCTGATTTAACTAACCTTTATTTACAGACTAAATACTAACTTAACAGAGAAAAAACCTTCATGGGAGGAGAGGGAGGGGAACCAGTGAGTATAGAACTGAACCCAGCCAGAGTCAGTACCTTCAGGGAGGAGAGGGAGGGGAACCAGTGAGTGTGGAACTGAACCCAGCCAGGGTCAGCACCTTCAGGGGAGGGGAACCAGTGAGTGTAGAACTGAACCCAGCCAGAATTGGTGGTGAAAACTGGGAGTGGAGGAGAAACAGTTTAGAAATGTGTGTTGATTTGGATTTCAGCACAGCAGGAGGGACAATGTGTGGGACAGGGATTTACAGCTTTGGAAGAACAAGAGAGGAAAGAATATTCCATGGAAACTAGATGTGTCTATCCTGAATTTCTGCCTTGTACTGACAGTGATGAGTTTTGTTATCTCCTTTTACAGCGTATTATAAGGGGAGATTTTCAGACAGGAAACACAAACCAAACATCGCGTCAAGATGTGACGGAGTCAATCGATTCATCAGGACCTGAATATCATCGGTCTTTGAAAGTGGAAGGAGAAATGTTTGTCTGTCAATGCCTGTGCGAAAATATTTCAAACATCAGTGTGAGTGGAAAAGCACCGAGACACACACACACACGAGCGAGTGTTCCAGTGCACTGCCTGTGGAAAGAGCTTTAACCAGTTACACAGCCTGAAAAAACATCACACCATTCACAGGGCGGAGAATCTGTAAACGTGTTGTGTGTGTGTGGGCGAGGCTTCAACTGATCGTCCAACCATGGAGAGTCACAAGGACACCCGCACCATGGAGAAACTGTGGGAATGTGATGACTGTGGGAAGGTATTTAGGTCGCCTTCTGTGCTGGAAATTCATCGACGCATTCACACTGGGGAGAGGCCGTTCACCTGCCCCATGTGTGGGAAGGGATTCACTGGGTCATCCCACCTTGTAACTCACCAGCGAGTTCACAATGGGGAGAGGCCGTTCACCTGCCCCATGTGTGTGAAGGGATTCACTGGGTCATCCCACCTGCTGACACATCAGCGAGTTCACAAGTGACTGCAGGGGTTGGAATCTGCTGTTAATGCTGCTGTTAATCACATCCCGACTGAACCATGCTCATTGTGACAGTTGGGGTTTGTTTCTGCTGATGTTAATAACCCTATAACTGGGCTGGATTTTAATACTCTGGATATATTGCTGATTGTGTTCTCGGGCTGCAATGTCCATTTAAGAAACGCTGTGTGTTATCGTTTCCCCTTAATTCAGCGAATCTCAACAGTATTTCAGTTTGCAATAAAATTATGCATTTTTACTTTAATCCTACATTGATCTTTGGTACAAAATCTACAATAGTGTCAAACTTTCCACTGAATATAATCTCCAATTAGAAAGAGCTTGCTGACAATGCTTACTGACTTGCACATTACACACAGTGGTCCCTCCATTATCCACCAGAAAGGAGGAGAATGGGAATTGGTGGGGAATCAGTGTCCCCAAATGATGCCCCTCCCGTCTGGTGTAACAGTCCCCTCGGCACGGGAATGGAGACAAGTCGAGATCAAAACTGTGCGCAGTACTCCAGCTGTGGTCTTACCAACGCCCTGTACAGTTGTAGCAGGACTTCCCTACTTTTATACTCCATCCCCTTTGCAATAAAGGCCAGCATTCCATTTGCCTTCCTGATTATTTGCTGTACCTGCATGCTAACCTTTTGAGTGTCTTGTACAAGAACCCCCAGATCCCTCTGTACTGCAGCATTTTGTAATCGTCTCCATTTAAATAATAATTTGTGCTTTTATTTTTCCGACCAAAGGGGATAACCTGACATTTTACCACATTATAGTCCATCTGCCAGATTTTGCCCACTCACTGAGCCTGTCTATATCCTTTTGTAGATTTGTTGCATCCTCCTCACAACTTGCTTTCCCACCTATCTTTGTATCAGAAAATTTGGCTGCGTTACTCTCGGTCCCTTCATCCAAGTGATTAATATAAATTGTAAATAGTTGAGGCCCCAGCACTGATCCCTGTGTCACCCCACTAGTTACAGTTTGGCAACCTAAAAATGACCCATTTATCCTGAGTCTCTGTTTTATGTTAGTTAGCCAAACCTCTATCCATGCTAATATATTACCCCCACCTCCGTGAGCTCTTAGCTTCTGCAGTAACCTTTTGTGTGGCAACTTATCAAATGCTTTCTGGAAATCTACATATAAGACATCAACTGGTTCGACTTCATCCACTCTGCTCGTTACATCCTCAAACAACTCCAGTAAATTTATCAAACATGATTTCCCTTTCATAAAACCATGCTGACTCTGCTTGACTGCAATATGATTTTGTAAATGACCTGCGACTACTCCCTTAATGATGGACTCCAGTATTTTCCCATTGACAGATGTTAGGCTAACTAGTCTATAGTTTCCTGCTTTCTGTCTCACTCCTTTCTTAAATAGGGGTGTTACATTTGCTGTTTTTCAGTCGGCTGGGACCTCTCCAGAATTCCGGGAATATTGGTAGATTACAACCAGTGCATCCACTATCTCTGCAGCCACTTCCCTTAAGACCCTGGGATATATGTCATCAGGTCCAGGAGACTTGTCCACCTTTAGTCCCATTAGTTTGCTGAGTACTTTATCTCGAGTGATAGTGACTGTTTTACGTTCCCACCCACCCCCCACAATAACAACTGTTGGGATGTTTTTAGTGTCCTCTACCATGAAGACCGATATAAAATATTTGTTCAAAATCTCTGCCAGTTCCATGTTTCCCATTATTAATTCTCCAGTCCCATCCTCTAAAGGACCAGCATTTACTTTAGATACTCGTTTCCTTATTACATACCTGTAGAAGCTCTTGCTGTCTGTTTTTATATTTCTTGCAGTTTGCTCTGATCTGCTATCTTCTCCGTCTGTATCATTTTTTTAGTCGTCCTTTGCTGGTTTCTAAAAATTTCCCAATCCTCTGGCCTTCCACTGTACTTTGCAACATTGTATGCCTTTTTTTTCAATTTGATACCATCCTTTACTTCCTGGGTTAGCCAGAATTGGTTCATCCTTCTCTCAGCATCTTTATTTCTCACTTGAATAAGTCTTTGCTGAGATTATGAAATATCTCCTTAAATATTTGTCACTGCATTTCTACAATCTTACCCTTGAACATATTTTCCCAGTCCACTTGGTGTCAGTGACAAGGGTTGGTTTATATCACATGGGAGGAGATTGGTGTCAGTGACTGTGGGTTTGGGTCAACCTTCTTTGACCTGACTAAGGCCTTTGACACTGTCAACCGTGAAGGATTATGGGGTGTACTCTTCAAATTCGCCTGTCCTCAAAAATGTGTCACCATCCTCCACTTGCTTGGTGATAACATGCAAGCTGTGATCCTGAGCAATGGATCCACCACAGACCCAATTCATGTACAGACCGGGGTGAAGCAAGGCTGTGTCACTGTACCCACGCTCTTCTCCATCTTCCTTGCTACATCTCACCGTCAGTAAGCTTCCCGCTGGAGTGGAGATAATCTACAGAATAAATGGTAAACTGCTCAACCTCCATCGCCTTCAGACCAGATCCAAGGTCGTGCCATCCTCTGTCATCGAATTACAATATGCAGATGATGCTTGTGTCTGCGCTCACTCAGAGGACGAGCTCCAAACCATCGTCAACACATTCACCGTAGTTTCTGAGAGCATCGGCCTTACACTAAACATCTCCGTAAAAGAAAGCTGCTCTATCAACCTATCCCCACCACACAGCACTGCCCTTCACCCCCACCCCACCCCGGATGATCAAAATCCACGATGGTCCATTTTTTATAACTCGGGAGCCTACTGTCAACAAGGGCACATATCAATGACTAGGTCCAACACAACCTTCTGTCTGCCAGCGCAGCCTTTGGTCGCCTAAGTCATAGAGTGTTTGAAGACCAGAACCGTAAAACCGGCACAAATCTCATGGTCTACCGAGCATTAGTGATACCTGCCCTCAGACATGCTTCTCAGACATGGACTATGTACAGCAGGCACATCAAAGCACTGGAGAAATAAAATCAAAACTGCCTCCTGAATATCCTGCAAATCCATTGGCAGGATAGACACACCAACGTCTGTTCTCGCACAGACCAACATCCTCAGCATTGAAGCATTGACCTCGCTCGATCAGCTACGATGGATGGGACACATCGTCCACATGCCCGATACGAGACTCCCAAAGCAAGCACTCTACTTGGAGCTTCAACATGGCAAGCGAGCCCCGGGGGGCAGAGGAAACGCTTCAAGGACACCCTCAAGGCCTGCTTGAAGTTCAACATCCCCACCGACACCTGGGAATCCCTGGCACAAGATCGCTCAGAGTGGAAGAGAATAATCCGTGAGGGCGTCGAACACTTCGAGTCTCTCCACCTGGAGCAAGCGGAGACCAAGTGCTTACGGCGGAAGGAGCACACGACAACCCAAGCACTTCAACAAACCGGCACTTCAACCAACGTACTTTCAACCACCGTCTGTCCAACCTGCGACAGAGACTGTAGCTCCTGCATTGGACTTAACAGACATCTGAGACCTCATTTGTAATATGGAAGCAAGTCATTCTCGACTCCAAGGGACTGCCTATGATGATGGTTGTTTTATATCAGACAGGAGGGGATTGGTGTCAGTGACTGTGTGGTGGGTTTATATCAGACAGGAGGGGATTGAGATCAGTGACTGTGGGGTGGGTTTATATCAGACAGGAGGGGATTGATGTCAGTGACTGTGGGGTGGGTTTATATCAGACAGGAGGAGATTGGTGTCAGTGACTGTGGGGTGGTTTATATCAGACAGGAGGGGATTGGTGTCAGTGACTGTGGGGTGGGTTTATGTCAGACAGGAGGGGACTGGTGTCAGTGACTGTGGGGTGGGTTTATATCAGACAGGAGTGGATTGGTGTCAGTGACTGTGGGGTGGGTTTATATCAGACAGGAGGGGATTGGTGTCAGTGACTGTGGGATGGGTTTATATCAGACAGGAGGAGATTGGTGTCAGTGACTGTGGGGTGGGTTTATATCAGACATGAGGGGATTGGTGTCAGTGACTGTGGGGTGGGTTTATATCAGACAGGAGGGGATTGGTGTCAGTGACTGTGGGGTGGGTTTATATCAGACAGGAGGGGATTTGTGTCAGTGACTGTGCAGGAGGAGTCTCCAGCTTCAACTACTCGAGCTCCACTTTTCAGAGCTTGAGCGGCGGCTGGAGTCAATACGGTGCATCCGCGAGGCTGAGAGCTCCCTGGATAGCACCTTTCAGGAGATGGTCACCCCACAGCTTAAAAGCGTGCAGGCAGAGGGGAAGTGGGTGACGACCAGACAGAGTAAGAACGCTCGGCAGGTAGTGCAGGAGTCCCCCCGTGAGTCCATCTCACTTTCAAACCGATATTCACTTCTGAGCATCGGTGAGGGCGATGGTGCCTCTGGGGAGTGCAGGTCGAGCCAATTCCAAGGCACCACGGGTGGCTCAGCTGCACAGGGGAGAAGGACGAAGAATAAAAGAGCTGTAGTGATTGGGGATTCTATAGTTACGGGAGCAGAAAGGCGTTTCTGTGGCCGCAGACGTGACTCCAGAATGGTATGGTGCCTCCGTGGTGCCAGGGTCAGGGATGTGACAGAGCAGACGCAGGGAATTCTGGGGGGGGTGGGGGGGAAGAGGGTAAATAGCTAGAGGTCATGGTCCACATCAGGACCAGCACCATAGGTAGAAACAGGGATGAGCTTCTACAGGCAGAATTTAGGGATCTAGGAAGAAAATTAAAGAGTAGGATCTCAAAGATAGTAAGCTCCGGATTACTACCAGTGCCACGTGCTAATGAGCACAAGAATAGAAGGAGAGAGGGAATGAACGCGTGGCTGGAGAGTTCGTATACAAGGGAGGGCTTTAAATTATTGAGGGATTGGGACCACTTCTGTGGGTGATGCGACCTGTACAAACCGGACGGGTTGCACCTCAACAGTGCCGGGACCAATATCCTCGCGGGAAGCTTTGCTAGTGCTGTTGGGGAGAGTTTAAACTAGCTTGGCAGGGGGATGGGAACCTGAGAACACATTCATTAGGGAAGGAAGTGAAGCAGAAATTGGATAGCAAGAATTTAGAAAGCGAATCTGTAAAACAGTGGAAACATGGGTTAATAAGTAGTAATCAAGGAGGTCTTCCTGTGCGAAATGGCATATACTTTAATGCAAGGAGTATAGCGAGTAAGGCAGATGAGCTAAGAGCACAGGTAAATACTTGGGAGTATGACATTATCGCCATCACAGAGACATGGCTGAAAGAGGGGCAGGTTTGGCAGATCAATATTCCTGGTTCCAGGATTTTTTGACAAGACAGAGAGGGGGGTAAAAAGGGTGTCACGGTATTGATTAAAGAAACTATTACAGCGGTGAGGAGGGATATTTTAGAGAGATCATCAAATGAGGCCTTATGGGTCGAATTTACAAATAAAAAAGGGGCGATCACACTGCTGGTCGTGTATTATAGACCCCTAAACAGTGGGAGGGAGATAGAGGAACAAATATGTTGGCAAATTGCTGTGTTGTCCAAAAACCATAGGGCAGTAATAGTAGGGGGTTTTAACTATCCTAATATTGATTGGGACAAATTTAGTGTGAAGGGTATAGAGGGTGTGGAATTCTTAAACTGCATTCAAGAGAACTTTTTTAGTCAGTATGTAACAAGCCTAACACGAGAGGGGCCGGTTTTGGATTTAGTTTTGGGGGATGAAGCTGGGCAGGTTGAAGGGGTATTAGTGGGAGAGCACTTGGGTGCCAGTGACCATAATTCAGTCAGATTCAAGTTAGTTATGGATAAGGACAAGGATAGGCCTCGAATAAAAGTTTCAAACTGGGGAAAAGCTATCTTTGCTAAGTTGAGGAGTGATTTGGCCACAGTGGACTGGAAACTGCTAATTGTAGGTAAATCAGTGTCGGAACAGTGGGAGACATTCAAGGAGGAGTTCAGGGAGGCTCAGGCCAAACATGTGACTTTAAAGAAAAAGGATGGAATAACAATTCTAGAACTCGCTGGATGTCTAAGGACTTACAGGGGAGGATTAAAAAAAACGGGAAGCTTATGTCATACACCAACGACGAAATACTGTAGAATCTTTGGAGGAATATAGGAAGTTAAGAGGTAAAATTAAAAAGGATATTAGGAATGTTAAGAGAGAGCATGAAAAAATCTTGGTTAGTAAAATTCGGGAAAGCCCAAAGAAGTTCTATAAATGTATTAAGAGTAAGAGGAAGCTAAAGAAAGGGTAGGGCCTATTAGAGACCTTGGGCCCAAGTTTCCACGTGATTTGCGCCTGATTTGTAGGAGCAACTGGTGGAGAACGGACTATCTTAGAAATCACAATTCTCCACATTTTTTTTTCTGCAGTTCCAGTCAGTCAGAACAGTTTCACTTTGGAACAGGACTACATGTATACTCAGCAGCGGGAGCAGCATGGTATAAACAGGGCTAAGCAATCCCACAATCAATGAATCAGATCAAAGCTCTGCAGTCCTCCCACATCCAGTCGTGAATGAACACAAGAACATACATAACAAGTAGGAGCAGGAGTAGGTCATACGGCCCCTCGAGCCTGCTCCGCCATTCAATAAGATCACGGCTGATTTTCTAAAACAGCTCCACTTTCCTGCACTATCCCCATCTCCCTCGATTCCCTTAATATCTTATGCTGGGTTCAGTTCTACACTCACTGGTTCCCCTCCCTCTCCTCCCCTGAAGGTGCTGACTCTGGCTGGGTTCAGTTCCACACTTACTGGTTCCAGTCCCTCTCCTCCCCTGAAGTTGCTGATTCTGGCTGGGTTCAGTTCCACACTCACTGGTTCCCCTCCCCTGAAGGTACTGACTCTGGCTGGGTTCAGTTCTACACTCACTGGTTCCCCTCCCCTGAAGGTACTGACTCTGGCTGGGTTCAGTTCTGCACTCACTGGTTCTCTTCGCCTGAAGGTGCTGACTCTGGCTGGGTTCAGTTCTGCACTCACTGGTTCTCCTCCCCTGAAGGTATTGACTCTGGCTGGGTTCAGTTCTACACTCACCAGTTTCTCTCCAATATGTGACCCATGTGCCCAAACTCCATGTGTGAACCTCGACAGTGAGTGACGACTGACTATTCTATTGTCCTCACCGGAGGCCTCACATGAGCATTTTCCAGCAAGGCCACCGGACCCTCCTCCCAATGGCTGAGTGGATAAAGGCATGTAGGATCTGTTCCCCACCCCCCTCACCCCAACTGTAAAATGGACTGTCGAATGCAATATAAAACCTACGGACGGTGGGACGGGTTAATAAAAAACAAACCTCAGTACAAACACCCAGAAGGTGGGCTACACAGTAAGGGGTTCATTCAAACATTGCAGTGAAATGATGATTCATTGAGAGACTGGAAGCACATCATCAATGATACAGGATACCTGCCATCGATCTAATCAACACAGGCAATAGCACCAGACGCCGGCCATGCACACCTTCAATGGCCCCTGGTCCCCGTCAAGAAGGAAGAGGGACATTCACACATTCCCCAAATGTGGAGCCAGATCTATTCCCAAGTAAGATTTGCATTGTACGACACAGGAGGATAGCTGATCGTGCCCCTATCTGGGCCAGGGAGTGGAATACACTGATGATCAAGAGGTTATTAACCATCGGAAGAGTCGACAGGGGAACAGCAGGAAATATGTTTGATGTTGTGATTATGAAGCCCCATAAAAAGAGGACCACTTCGGAGCGCGGGCAGTGAAGTGAAGGAGGATGCAGGGTGGTTACCTGGTCCCGGCCTACAATCCACACCACAACCATAAGCTGTGTGGGTGATTATAAGTTTCAGTCAAACCGTCGTGGAAATTGTCCGAGTCGTTTTATAATCGCAGTCGAATCGCGGAAGGGCGTTAAACTATGATATTTCCTGTTAGGTTTCAGGTAACCTTGTGTAGGGAGTTTGTATTATGGGTTTGTGTTATTCCGGTCGGAATCTCAGGGAGGTTGTGTACTGGGGAATAACGCAAGTTCAATAAACATACAAGTTTAAGGTTGAGCCAAAACCCTGTGCCGAGTGTATTTTGTTCTTGTAAATCCTGAAGTCAAGAACTGTTGGTGAGGGTTTAGCGAATCTCTCACAGGCACCACCCAGTGTGACTGAGTCATAGTTCCACCATTCAATTAGATCGTGACTGATCAGTATCTTATCTCCGTCTACCTGCCTTGGTTGCATCACTCTTAATACCCTTGCCCAAGAAGAATCTAGCAAGCACAGTTTTGGAATTTTCAATTGGGCCCCAGCCTGAGTTTTATGGGGGACAGAGTTCCAGATTTCCACAACCTTTAAGAACAAAAGAAGCAGGAGCAGGAGTAGGCCATACGGCCCCTCGAGCCTGCTGCATCATTCAATAAGATCCAGGATGATCTTGTACTTCAGCTCCACTTTCCCGCACTATCCCCGTATCCCTCGATTCCTTTAGTGTCCAAACAGCTTTCTATCTCAGCCCTGAATATACTCAATGTCTCAGCATCCACAGTCCTCTGGGGGAGAGAATTCTAAAGATTCACGACCCTCTGAGTGCAGAAATTTCTTTTCAGCTCAGTCCTAAATGGCCGAGCCCGTATCCTGAGACAATAACCCTTAGTTCGAGACTCTCGAGCCAAGAGAAACAGATTCTCACCATTTGTGTGAGGAAGTGCTTCCTGACATCACTCCGGAACCTCAGTGGTGGGAAAATTATTGGAAACAAATCCTGAAGGACAGGATAAATCTTCATTTGGAAAGACATGGATTAATTAAGGACAGTCAGCACGGATTTGTGAAGGGAAGTTCAGGTCTGACTAACTTGATTGAATTTTGAGAGGAGGTAACCGTGAGGGTCGATGAGGGTAGTGTGTATGATGTAGTGTATATGGTTTTTATCAATGCTTTAGATAAAGTCCCACATGGCAGACTGGTCACAAAAGTAAAAGCCCATGGGATCCAGGGCTAAGTGACAAGTTGATCCAAACTTGGCTCAGGCTGGAAGCGAAAGGTAATGGTAGATGGGTGTTTTTGTGACTGGAAGGCTGTTTCCAGTGGGGTTCTGCAGGGCTCAGTGCTGGGTCCCTTGTTTTTTGTGGTATATATCAATGACTTGGACTTGAATGTTGGGGTTAAAATTAAGAAGTTTGAAGGTGACACTAAAATAGGCTGTGTGGTTGAGAATTAAGAAGAAAGCTGCGGACCGCAGGAAGATATCAATGTACTGGTCAGGTGGGCAGTAAAGTGGTAAATGGAATTCAATCCGGAGTAGTGTGAGGTAATGCATTTGGGGAGGTCTAACAAGGCAAGGGAATACACATTAAATGGTACGACACTGAAAATTGTAGAGGAACAAAGGGACCTTGGAGTGTAGGTCCACAGATCCCTGAAGGTGGCAGGCCAGGTAGATAAGGTGGTTAAGGCGACATATGGAATACTTACCTTTATTAGTCGAGGCATGGAATACAAGAGCTAGGAGGTTATGCTTGAACTGGTTAGGCCGCATTTGTAATACTGTGTGCAGTTCTGGTCACCACATTACAGGAAAGATGTGATTGTACTGGAAAGGGTACAGAGGAGATTTACAAAAATGTTACCTGGACTGGAGAATTTTGGCTATGAGGAAAGATTGGAGATGCTGCATGTGTTTTCTTTGGAACAGAGGAGACTGAGGGGAGACCTGATGGAAGTCTATAAAATTAAGAGGGGCCTGGACAGAGTGGCTAGGAAGGGCCTGTTTCCCTTGGCAGAGGGGTCAACAACCAGGGGCATAGATTTAAAGTAACTGGTTTAGAGGAGATACGAAGGGAAATTTCTTCACCCAGAGGATGGTGGGGGTCTGGAACTCACTGCCTGAAAGGGTGGTAGAGGCAGAAACACTCACCACATTTGAAAAATACTTGGATGTACACTTAAAGTGCCATCACCTACAGGGCTACAGACCAAGTGCTGGAGAGTGGGATTAGGCTGGATAGCTGTTTGTCGGCCGGCACGGACACGGTGGGCTGAAATGATCTCCTGCCGTGCTGTAAATTTCGATGATTTTATGATTAATGACCTAGATGAAGGGACCGAGTGTAGTGCATCCACATTTGCTGATGATACAAAACTAGGTGGGACAGTAAGCTGTGAGAACACAAGAGTCTGCAAGATATACATAGAAAGACTATGTGAGTCGGCAGTAAGGTGGCAGATGGAACATAATGTTGGGAAATGTGAGGCTATTCACTTTGGTAGGAAGAATGAAAAACAGAATATCTTTTAAATGATGAGAAATGTTTAAACATCGGTGTTCAGAGAGACTTGGGGTGTCCTCGTACAAGACACACAGAAAGTGAGCATGCAGGTACGCAAGCAATAAGGAAGGCAAATGGTTTGTCCTTTATTGCAAGGGGGTTGGAGTATAAGAGTAAGGAGGTCTTGCTACAATTGTACAGGGCCTTGGTGAGACCACACCTGGAGTACTGGGCACAGTTTTGGTCTCCTGATCTGAGGAAGGATATACTTGCCTTGGAGACAGTGCTACAAAGGTTCACAAGATTGATTCCTGGGATGAGTGGGCTGTCTGATGATGAGATAGTGTAGAATAGGCTGAGACACACTCGAGTTTAGAATAATGAGAGGTGATCTCATTGAAGCATACAAGGTTCTGAAGGGGACTGACAGGTTAGATGCTGAGAGGTTGATTCGCCTGGCTGGACTGTCTAGAACTCGGGGGCACAGTCTCAGGATAAGGGTTAGGACATTTAAGACAGAGATGAGGAGGAATTTCTTCACTCAGAGGGTTGTGAATCCTTGGCATTCTCCCCACCAGAGGGCTGTTGATGCTCAGTCTATTCAAGGTTGAGATAGATAGATTTTTTGGCTCAAGGTGAATCAAGGGATATGGAGATCAGGCAGGAAAGTGGCGTTGAGGGCGATGATCAGCCATGATCTCATTGAATGGCCGTGCAGGCTCGAGGGACCTTATGGCCTCCTCCTGCCCCTATTTCTTATGCTGATATCCAGGGGGCTCTAGATTTTTTAGTCCCACCCTTTTTCTTGAAGGTAACATACTTCCTCTAAACCCTCATTATCTTCTCATTGAATGCCTCCCACTGCTCTGAGACTGATTTAACTTCAACATAAGAACATAAGATTTCAGAGCAGGAGTATGCCATTCGGCCCCTCGAACCTGCTCTGCCATTCAATGACATCATGACTGATCTTCTACCTCAACTCCACTTTCCTGCACTATTCCATATCCCTTGATTCCCTTAATAAACAAAAATCTATCGATCTCTGTCTGAAATATGCTGAAAGACAGAGCCTCCACAGCCCTCTGGGTTAGAGAATTACAAAGATTAATGAGTGAATACGTTTCTGCTCATCTCAGTCCTAAATGGCCAACCCGTTATTTTGAGACTGTGACCCCTGGTTCTAGACTCCTCAGCCAGAGGAAACATCCTCCCTGCATCTATCCTGTCAAGCCTTGTAAGCATTTTGTATGTTTCAATGAGATCATCTCTCATTCTTCTAAACCCTAAAGGATAAATGCCTAGTCTACGCAATCTCTACTCATAGTACAATCCGCCCATCCCATGAATTCAGTTTAGTGAACCGTCTTTGCCATCCTCAATGGCAAGTACATCCTTCCTTTGGTAAACAGCCAATACTCCAGGTGTAGTCTCACTAGGGCCCTATATATCCTTACACTTGTACTCAAATCCTTTTGTAATAAAGGCCAACATACCATTTGATTTCTTCATTGCTTGATGTACCTGCATGTTAACTTTCAATGATTTGTGTACAAGGACACAGAGGTCCCTCTAAACACCAGCATTTCCCAATCTCTCACCATTTCAAATAGCTGTTTCCAGTCCACTTTGGCTAAATCACATCTCAGCTTAGTAAAATTGGCTTTTCCCCAATTGATAACTATTATTCCTGGTCTATCTTTGTCCTTTTCCATAACTGCCCTAAATCTAACTGAATTACGATCACTAGCAGCAAAATGCTGTCCCATCGATACCCCTTCCACCTGCCCAGTTTCAGTCCCTAATACTAAGTCCAGAACTTCCCCCTCTCTTGTTGGGCTTGCTACGTACTGGATAAAAAGTTTTGCTGGTTGCTGACCCCTCTGCGAAGGGAAATAGTTCCTTCCTAACCACTCTATCTAGGCCCCTCATAATTTTATACACCTCATTAAGCTCTCCCCTCAGCCTCCTCTGTTCCAAAGAAAACAAACTATTTAAGAGGGTTGGTGGGCTGGAGGAGGTTACAGAGATAGAGAAGGGTGAGACCCTGGAGAGATTTGAACAAGAGGATGCGTATTTTAAAGGCTGATATCACCAGCCATCTCGCCCAGCACAGAATGTAACTCACGACCAACAGGAAGGATGTTACTTTAACTACTACAAATGCATAATGCGGGGAAATCAATCTGTCCCTTCAACTAACAGCGACATGGAAAGAGGGAAATGAAAGACCTTTAAACACCTTGTCCACCTGGCACTGAAGTATCTGAAACTCATAATAGGAACTCATAAATAGAAATAAAATACTGACAAATGTTGAACTGTTTTGTTGACAAAAGAATTCTCGATTTAACTTTAAAAGGTGAATTGTTTAACAGGGGTTCACACAGACTCACCCGACAGGCCTACTCAGGATCCACCCCTCAAGCACCGTGATTGGTTGCAGAACACGCTGCTCCCTGGGCCCTCCGGCCTCTGAGCTCTATTCCTGTTGGTTCCCAGGGCAATCAATCACCACTCGCCAACATTACGCTGCCACATTAAGTTGAGAGGCTCGGAGGAAGAAATAAAATGAGGCCGTGAATCTGAGTTAAGAAATAAAATTAGAAAAGCATAATTAAATGAACGAGGAGAGACAATATAAACTAAAGGGTAAAATCCTAAAGGAGATGCATGAACAGTGAGACCTGCGGGTATATGTGGACAAATCACTGAAGGTGGCAGGACAGGTTGGGAAAGCAGTTAAAAAAAAACTTTCAGGATCCTGGGCATCACAGAGTACAAAAGCAAATAGGTTATGATGAACCTTTGCAAAACACTGGTTCGGTCTCAACTGGTGCATTGTGTCCAATTCTGGGCACCACACATTAGGATGTGATGGCCTCAGAGAGGGTGCAGAAAAGATTGACAAGAATGATTCACGAGCTGAGGGACTTCAGTTCCGTGGATTGACTGGAGAAGCTGGGGTTGTTCTCCTTGGAGCAGAGAAGGTTGAGAGGAGAATTGATCGAGGTGTTCAAAATCATGAGGGGTCCGGACAGAGTAGATAGAGAGATACTGTTCCCATTGGTGGAGGGGTCGAGAACCAGAGGAGACGGATTTAAGGTGATTGGCAGAAAAACCAAAGGCGACATAAGAAAAATCTATTTTGCGCAGAGTGGTTAGGATCCAGAAAGCACGGGCTGAAAGGATGGTGGAGGCAGACTCAATCACAGCTTTCGAAAGGGAATTGGATAAGTATCTGAAAGAAAACATTTGCAGGGCTGGGGGACAGGGCGGGCAGTGGGACTAGCTGGGAGCCGGCAAGGATTCGACGGGCCGAATGGCCTTCCGTGCTGTAACCATTCTCTGATTGTGTGAGCAGAACCACTCTGTTCCCTGACTCAATCGAAAGCCTTTTTGATTGTGAGCGCCTCTTTTAAACCTGTCTATCTCCGCTTTCAATATATTCAATGACCCAGCCTCCACAGCTCTCTGGGACAGAGAATTCCGCAGATTTACAAACCTTAGAGAGAAGAAATTCCTCCTCATCTCAGTTTTAAATGGGCGGCTCCTTCTTTTCAGACTATGACCCTAGTTTTATTTCCCTCTATAAGTGAAAATATCCTTTCTGCATCCACTTTGTTGAGCCCCCTCATTATCTTGTTAGTTTCAATAAGATCTCCCCTCATTCTTCTAAACTCGAATGTGTACAGGCCCAACCTACTCAACCTATCCTCATAAGTCAACCCCTTCATCTCCGGAATCAACCTGCATTCACTAGTTCCCCTTCCTCTCCTCCTCTGAAGGTGCTGACTCTTTCTGGGTTCAGTTCCACTCACTGGTTCCCCTCCCCTGAAGGTACTGACTCTGGCTGGGTTTAGTTCTACAATAACTGGTTTCCTCTCCCTCTGATTGTGCTGGCTATCTTCGATCTGGTCCTGTGTAATGAGACAGGATTAATAAACAAACTCCTAGTAAAGGATCTCCTTGGAATGAGTGATCATAGCATGCTTGAATTTCAAATTCAGATGGCGGCCGAGAAAGTTGGATCTCCAACCAGCATAGTGAGCTTAAATAAAGGAGACTCCAAATGTTTGAGGGCAGATTTGGCTGAAGTGGACTGGGAAAATAGAATAAAGTGCAGGATGGTTGATGAACAGACTCGTACTTTTAAGTGGTATATTTCACAACTCTCAAGAAAAATATATTCCAGTGATCAGGAAAGGGTGTAAAATAAATGATAGCCATCCGTGGCTAACTAAAGAAATAAAGGACGGTATCCAATTAAAAACAAGGGCATACAAAGTGGCCAAAACTAGTGGGAGGACAGAAGACTAGGAAGCTGTTAAAAGCCAGCAGAGAATGACTAAAAAAATGATTAAGAATGGGAAGATAGACTATGAAAGTAAACTAGCACAAAATATAAAAACAGATAGCAAGAGTTTCTATAGGTATATAAAAAGGAAAAGAGTGGCTAAAGTAAATGTTGGTCCCTTAGAGGACGAGATCAGGGAATTAGTAATGGGGAACATGGAGATGGCAGAAACTCTGAACAAATATTTTCTATCAGTCTTTAAGGTAGAGGAGACTAACAATATCCCAACAGTGGACAGTCAAGGGGCTACAGGGGGGAGGAACTTAACACTAAGAAGGTGGTACTCAGTATGATAATTGGACTAAAGGCGGATAAATCCCCTGGACCTGATGGCTTGCACCCTAGGGTCTTAAGAGAAGCAGCAGCAGGGACATTGGATGCATTGGTTGTAATTTAGCAAAACTCCCTGGATTCTGGGGAGGTCCCAGCGATTGGAAAACTGCAAATGTAACGCCCTTATTTAAAAAAGGAGGCAGAAAAAAAGCAGGAAGCTTTAGACCAGTTAGCCTAACATCTGTGATTGGGAAAATGTTGGAGTCCATTATTAAAGAAGCAGTAGCAGGATATTTGGTAAAGCAAAATTCGGTCAGGCAGAGTCAGCATGGATTTATGAAGGGGAAGGCATGTCTGACAAATCTGCTGGAATTCTTTGAGGATGTAACAAACAGGGTGGATAAAGGGGAACCAGTGAGTGTGGTGTATTTGGACTTCCAGAAGGCATTTGACAAGGTGCCACGTAAAATGTTACTGCGCAAGATAGAAGTTCACCGGGTTGGGGGTAATATATCAGCAAGAATAAAGGATTGGCCAACTAACAGAAAAGAGAGAGTCGGATAAATGGTTCATTCTCTGGTTGGCAACCAGTAACTAGTGGGGTGCTGCAGGGATCAGTGCTGGGACCCCAACTATTTACATTCTATAATAAAGGACTTGGAAGAAGGGACTGAGTGTAACGTTGCCAAGTTTGCTGACGATACAAAGATGGGATGAAAAGCAATGTGTGAGGACACATAAAATCTGCAAAAGGACATAGACATGCCAAGTGAATGGGAAAAAAATTGGCAGAAGGAATATAATATTAGAAAGTATGAGTTCATGCACTTTGGTAGAACAAAATCAAAGAGCAAGTTATATTTAAATGGAGAAAGATTGCAAAGTGCTGCAGTACAGCGGGACCTGGGGGTACTTGTGCATGAAACACAAAAGGATAGTATGCAGGTACAGCAAGTGATCAGGAAGGCGAATGGAATCTTGGCCTTCCTGATCCATGTTTATGAAAGGATAGACTTGCTTTGGAGGCAAGTCAGAGAAGGTTTCGGGGATGAGGGGGATGACTTATGAGGAAAGGTTGAGTAGTTTGGGCCTCTACCCATTGGAATTCAGAAGAATGAGAGGTGATCTTATCGAAACGTATAAGATTATGAGGGAGCGGGACAAGGTGGAGGCACAGAGGATGTTTCCACTGATGGGAGCGACTCGAACGAGAGGGCATGATCTTAGAATAAGGGGCCACCCATTTAAAACTGAGATGAGGAGGAATGTCTTCTCTCAAAGGGTTGTAAATCTGTGGAATTTGCTGCCTCAGAGAGCTGTGGAAGTTGGGTCATAGAAACATAGAAAATAGTTGCAGGAGTGGGCCATTCGGTGTTTTTGTGACTGGAAGACTGTTTCCAGTGGGGTTCTGCAGGGCTCAGTGCTGGGTCCCTTGTTTTTTGTGGTATATATCAATGACTTGGACTTCAATGTTGGGGTATGATTAAGAAGTTTGCAGCTGACACTAAAATACGCTGTGTAGTTGAGAATTAAGAAAACTGCACACTGCAGGAAGCAAAAAATGTACTGGTCAGAGGGACAGAAAAGTGGCAAATGGAATTTAATCCAGATAAGTGTGAGGTAATGCATTTGGGGACGGCTAACAAGGCAAGGGATTACACATTAAATGGTACGACACTGAAAATTGAAGAGGAACAAAGGGACCTTGGAGTGCAAGTCCACAGATCCCTGAAAGTGGCAGGCCAGGTAGATAAGGTGGTTAAGAAGGCATATGGAATACTCGCCTTTATTAGTCGAGGCATGGAATACAAGAGCTAGGAGGTTATGCTTGAACTGGTTAGGCCGCAGTTGGAATACTGTGTGCAGTTCTGGTCACCACATTACAGGAAAGATGTGATTGTACTGGAAAGAGGAGATTTACAAGAATGTTGCCTGGACTGGAGAATTTTGGCTATGAGGAAAGATTGGAGATGCTGGATCTGTTTTCTTTGGAACAGAGGACACTGAGCGGAGACCTGATGAAAGTGTATAAAATTATGAGGGGCCTGGATAGAGTCGATAGGAAGGACATGTTTCCCTTGGCAGAGGGGTCAACAACCGGGGGCACAGATTTAAAGTAATTGGTTTAGAGGAGATGCAAAGGGAAATTTCTTCACCCAGAGATTTGTGGGGGTCTGGAACTCACTGCCTGAAAGGGTGGTCGAGGCTGAAACCCTCACCACATTTAAAAAATACTTGGATGTGCACTTAAAGTACCATCACCTACAGGGCTACGGACCGAGAGCTGGAGAGTGGGATTAGGCTGGATAGCTGTTTGTCGGCCGGCACGGACACGGTGGGCTGAAATGGTCTCCTGCCATGCTGTAAATTTCGATGATTTTATGATTTATGACCTGGACGAAGGGACCGAGTGTAATGTATCCAAATTTGCTGATGATACAAAACTAGGTGGAACAGTAAGCTGTGAGAACACAAGAGTCTGCAGATATATATATATAGACTGTGAGTGGGCAGTAAGGTGGCAGATGGAGTATCATGTAGAGAAATGTGAGGTTACTCACTTTGGTAGGAACAACAGAAAGACAGAATATCTTTTAAATGATGAGAAACTTTTAAACGTTGGTGTTCAGAGAGATTCGGGGTGTCCTTGTGCAAGACACACAGAAAGTGAGCATGCAGGTACGCAAGCAATAAGGAAGGCAAATGGTTTGTCCTTTATTGCAAGGGCTTTGGAATTCAAGAGTAAGGAGGTCTTGCTACAATTGTACAGGGCCTTGGTGAGACCACACCTGGAGTACTGGGCACAGTTTTGTTCTCCTTATCTAAGGAAGGAAACACTTGCCTTGGAGACAGTGCAACAAAGGTTCACAAGATTGATTCCTGGGATGAGTGGGCAGTCTTATGATGAGATAGTATGCAGAATGAGCCGATACACTCTCGAGTTTAGAATAATGAGAGGTGATCTCATTGAAACATAAAGATTCTGAAGGGGACTGACAGGTTAGATGCTGAGAGGTTGATTCCCCTGGCTGGACTGTCTGGAACTAGGGGACAGAGTCTCAGGATTAGGGGTCGGCCATTTAAGACAGAGATGAGGAGGAATTTCTTCACTCAGGGGGTTGTGAATCATTGGCATTCTCTTCCCCAGAGGGCTGCGAATGCTTAGTCTATTGAAAGTTGAGATCCATAGATTTTTGTATATTAAGGGAATCAAGGGAAACGGAGATCAGGCGGGAAAGTGGAGTTGAGGGCGATGATCAGCCATAATCTCATTGAATGGTGGAGCAGGCTCGAGGGACCTTACGGCCTACTCCTGCTCCTATTTCTTATGTTGATATCCATGGGGCTCTAGATTTATTAGTCCCACCCTTTTTCTTGAAGGTAACATACTTCCTCTGAACCCTCATTATCTCCTCCTTGAATGCCTCCCACTGCTCTGAGACTGATTTAACTTCAACATAAGAACATAAGATTTCAGAGCAGGAGTATGCCATTCGGCCCCTCGAGCCTGCTCTGCCACTCAATGAGATCATGGCTGAGCTTCTACCTCAACTCCACTTTCCTGCACTATTCCATGTCCCTTGATTCCCTTAATATACAAAAATCTGTCGATCTCTGTCCTGAATATACTCAAACACAGATCCTTCACAGCCCTCTGGGGTAGAGAATTACAAAGATTAATGAGTGAATAAGTTTCTGCTCATCTCAGTCCTAAATGGCCAGCCCCTTATTTTGAGACTGTGACCCTTGGTTCTAGACTCCTCAGCCAGAGGAAACATCCTCACTGCATCTATCCTGTCAAATAATTTTGTATGTTTCAATGAGATCACCTCTCATTCTTCTAAACTCTAGAGAATACATGCCGAGTCTACTCAATCTCTCCTCATAGGACAATCCTCGCATCCCAGGAATTCAGTTTGGTGAACCTTCGTTGCCATCCTCAATGGCAAGTACATCCTTCCTTAGGTCAGCAGCCAAAACTGTACACAATACTCCAGCTGCAGCCTCACCAGGGCCCTATATAATGGCAGAGAGACGTCTTTACTCTTGTACTCACATCCTCTTGTAATAAAGGCCAACACACCATTTGCTTTCTTCGTTGCTTGCTGTGCTTGCATATTAACTTTCAGTGATTCGTGTACAAGGACACCAAGGTCCCTCTAAACACCAACATTTCCCAATCTCTCACCATTTCCAGGAGCTGTTTCCAGTCCACTTTGGCTAAACCACATCTCAGCTTAGTAAAATTGGCTTTTCCCCAATTGAGAACTTTTATTCCTGGTCTATCTTTGTCCTTTTCCATAACTGCCTTAAATCTAACTGAATTATGATGATTAGCACCAAAATGCTGTCCCACTGATACCCCTTCCACCTACCGAGCTTCAGTCCCTAATACTAAGTCCAGAACTTCCCCCTCTCTTCTTGGGCTTGCTACGTACTGGCTAAAAAGTTATGCCGGTTGCTGACCCCTCTGCTAAGGGAAATAGGTAATTCCTATCCACTCTATCTAGGCCCCTCATAATTTTATACACCTCATTAAGGTCTCCCCTCAGCCTCCTCTGTTCCAAAGAAAACAAACTATTAAGAGGGTTGGTGGGCTGGAGGAGGTTACAGAGATAGGGAAGGGTGAGACCCTGGAGAGATTTGAACAAGAGAATGCGTATTTTAAAGACTGATGCCACCAGCCATCTCAACCAGCACAGAATGTAACTCACTACCAACAGGAAGGATGTAATTTTAACTACTACAAATGCATAATGCGGGGAAATCAATCTCTATCCCTTTAACTAACAGCGACATGGAAAAGGGGAAATGAATGACCTTTAAACACCTGGTCCACTTGGCACTGAAGTGTCTGAAACTCAGAATAGGAACTCCAGAAAAACAAATAACTGACAAATGTTGAACTGTTTTGTTGACAAAAGAAATCTCAATTTAACTTTTAAAAGATAAATTGTTTAACAGAGATTCACACAGACTCACCTGACAGGCCGACTCAGGATCCACCCCTCAAGCACCGCAATTGGTTGCAGAACACGCTGCTCCCTGGGCCCTCCGGCCTCTGAGCTCTCTTCCTGTTGGTTCCCAGGGCAATCAATCACCACTCGCCAACATTACGCTGCCACATTAAGTTGAGGAAGAAATAAAAATAGACCATAAAACTGAGTTAAGAAATAAAATTAGAAAAGCATGATTCAATGAATGAGGAGAGACAATATAATCTAAAGGGTACAATCCTAAAGGGGGTGCATGAACAGTGAGACCTGCGGGTGTATGTGCACAAATCGCTGAAGGTGGCAGGACAGGTTGAGAAAGCAGTTAAAAAAGCTTACAGGTTGCTGGGCATCACAGAGTGCAAAAGCAAGGAGGTTGTGATGAACCTTTGTAAAACATTGGTTCGGTCTCAACTGGAGCATTGTGTCCAATTCTGGGCACCGCACATTAGGATGTGAAGGCCTGAGAGAGGGTACAGAAAAGATTGACAAGAATGATTCACGAGATGAGGGACTTCAGTTCCGTGGATTGACTGGAGAAGCTGGGGTTGTTCTCCTTGGAGCAGAGAAGTGCTCAAAATCATGAGGGGTCCGAACAGAGTAGATAGATAGATACTGTTCCCACTGGCGGAAGGGTCGAGAACCGGAGGAGATGGATTAAAGGTGATTGGCAAAAGAACCAAAAGGTGACATCAGAAAATCTATTTTATGCAGCGAGTGGTTAGGACCTGGAATGCACGGCCTGAAAGGGTGGTGGAGGCAGACTCAATCACAGCTTTCAAAAAAAAGTTGGAGAAGTATCTGAAAGAAAACATTTGCAGGGCTGGGGAAAAGGGCAGGGCAGTGGGACTAGCTGGGAGCCGGCAAGGGCTCGACGGGCCGAACGGCCTTCCGTGCTGTAACCATTCTCTGATTCTGTGAGCAGAAACACTCTGTTACCTGACTCAATCTAAAGCCTTCCTGATTGTGAGCACCTCTGTTAAACCTGCCCTGCACCTTCACTGCTCCAAGGAGAACCACCTCAGATGCTGCAGTCATCATCTTATTGAATGGCGGCAGGCTCGAGGGGCCAAAGGGCCGACTCATCTCCTATTTCTGATGTTCTCATGTATTCTCGTCACCAGCCCACCCAGCGCGCTGCTCCGCACCAATCACTGGTCCCTGAAGGAACTGACTCTGGCTGGGTTCAGTTCTACACTCACTGGTGCCCCTCCCAGGGAGGTGGGGTAGCTCTGTTAATAAGGGATGATATCAGGGCAGTTGTGAGGGATGATATTGGCTCCAATGAATAAAATGTTGAATCATTGTGGTGGAGATTAGAGATAGTAAGGGGAAAAAGTCACTGGTCGGTGTAGTTTATAGGCCCCAAATAATAACTTCATGGTGGGGCGGGCAATAATCAAGGGAATAATGGAGGCATGTGAAAAAGGAACGGCAGTAGTTATGGGGGATTTTAACCTACATATCGATTGGACAAATCAAATCGCAGGGGGTAGCCTGGAGGAGGAATTCATAGAATGCATATGGGATTATTTCTTAGAACAGTACGTAACAGAGCCTACAAGGGAGCAAGCCATTTTGGATCTGGTCCTGTGTAACGAGACAGGAAAAATAAACAATCTCCTTGTAAAAGATCCTCTCGGAATGAGTGATCACAATATGGTTGAATTTGTAATACAGTTTGAGGATGAGGAAGTTGTGTCAGAAACGAGCGTAATATGCTTAAACAAAGAGGACTACAGTGGGATGAGGGCAGAGTTGGCTAAAGTAGACTGAAAACAAGGACTAAATGGTGGCACAATTGAGGAACAGTGGAGGACTTTTAAGGAGCTCTTTCAAAATGCGCAACAAAATATATTCCAGTGAAAAAGAAGGGCGGCAAGAGAAGAGATAACCAGCCGTGGATAACCAAGGAAATAAAGGAGAGTTAAAATCAAAGACCAATGCGTATAAGGTGGCCAAGGTTAGTGGGAAACTAGAGGATTGGGAAGATTTTAAGCAACAGCAAAGAATGACTAAAAAAGCAATTAAGAAAGGGAAGATAGATTATGAAGGTAAACTTGCGCAAAACATAAAAACAGATCGTAAAAGCTTTTACAGATATATAAAACGGAAAAGAGTGACAAAAGTAAATGTTGGTCCCTTAGAAGATGAAAAGGGAATGTGGAAATGGCCGAGAACTTAAACAATTATTTTGCTTCCGTCTTCACAGTGGAAGATATAAAAACCATGCCAAAAATTGCTGGTCATAGGATTGTGGGAAGGGAGGTCCTTGAGATGATCACTATCACTAGGGAGGTTGTGCTGGACAGACTAATGGGATTGAAGGTAGACAAGTCCCCTGGTCCTGATGAAATGCATCCCGGGGTATTAAAAGAGATGGCGGAAGTTATAGCTGATGTACTTGTTACAATCTACCAAAATTCTCTGGACTCTGGGGAGGTACCAGCGGATTGGAGAGCAGCTAATGTAACGCCTCTGTTTAAAAAAGGGAGCAGGCAAAATGCAGGTAACTATAGGCCGGTTAGTTTAACATCTGTAGTGGGGAAAATGTTTGAAACTATCATTAAGGAAGAAATAGCGGGACAACTGGATAGGAATAGTGCAATCAAGCAGACGCAGCATGGATTCATAAAAGGGAAATCATGTTTAACTAACTTACTGGAATTCTTTGAGGATATAACGAGCATGGTGGATAGAGTTGTACCGATGGATGTGGTGTATTTAGATTTCCAAAAGGCATTTGATAAGGTGCCACACAAAAGGTTACTGCAGAAGATAAAGGTACGCGGAGTCAGAGGAAATGTATTAGCATGGATAGAGAATTGGATGGCGAATTGAAAGCAGAGAGTCGGGATAAATGGGTCCTTTTCCGGTTGGAAATCAGTGGTTAGTGATGTGCCACAGGGATCAGTGCTGGGACCACAACTGTTTACAATATACATAGATGAGCTAGAGGAGGGGACAGAGTGTAGTACAACAACATTTGCAGATGACACTAAGATTAGTGGGAAAGCGGGTTGTGTAGAGGACTCAGAGAGGCTACAAGGAGATTTGGATAGGCTAAGGTTTGGCAGATGGAATACAATGTTGGAAAGTGTGAGGTCATCCACCTTGGGGAAAAAAAAACAGTAAAAGGGAATATTATTTGAATGGGGAGAAATTACAACATGCTGTGGTGCAGAGGGACCTGGGGGTCCTTGTGCATGAAACTCTTTTAGAGTTTATCTCTAAAACAAAACATGAAACCATGCCATACGACCTGGATGACACACCAGACATTTACAAGGCCCTTTTTCTTTCCTTTTTTTGTTTTTTTTTGTGTTTTTCTTTTTTTTTTGTTTTTTTTTTGGACACTAAAATCACATTTTTTCCCCAGTGCCCCCTATAAAAGGGAAGGGGGCCACTAAAAGGACTGGCAATTAAAACAAATTAAACTTTAAAACGTAAAATCAAATTAAAATTTGGTTGCCGGGCGTGATGATGCACTCCAGTCCCTCCGGTGCCCACCTCTCGCGGAAGGCAGCGAGCGTACCGGTGGACACTGCGTGCTCCATCCTTGTGCATGAATCCCAAAAGGTTAGTTTGCAGATTCAGCAGGTAATCAGGAAGGCAAATGGAATGTTGTCCTTCATTGCGAGAGGGATGGAGTACAAAAGCAGAGAGGTGTTGCTGCAACTCTATCAGGTATTGTTAAGGACGCACCTGGAGTACAGCGTGCAGTTTTGGTCACCTTACTTAAGGTAGGATATACTAACTTTGGAAGCGGTACAGAGACGATTCACTAGGCTGATTCGAGAAATGAGGGGGTTACCTTATGATGATAGATTGAGTAGACTGGGTCTTTACTCGTTGGAGTTCAGAAGGATGAGGGGTGATCTTATAGAAAAATTAAATTCATGAAAGGGATAGACAAGATAGAGGCAGAGAGGTTGTTTCCATTGATGGGGGAGACTAGAACTAGGGGGCACAGCCTCAAAATACGGAGGAGCCAATTTAAAACCGAGTTGAGAAAGAATTTCTTCTCCCAGAGGGTTGTGAATCTGTGAAATTCTCTGCCCAAGGAAGCAGTTGAGGCTGGCTCATTGAATGTTTTCAAGTCAAAGATAGATAGATTTTTAAGCAATAAGGGAATTAAGGGTGACGGGGAGAGGGCGGGTAAGTGGAGCTGAGTCCATGACCAGATCAGCCATGATCTTATTGAATGGTGGAGCAGGCTCGAGGGGCTAGATGGCCTACTCCTGTTCCTAATTCCTATGTTCCTACCCTGAAGGTACTGACTCTGGCTGGGTTCAGTTCTACACTCACTGGTCCCCCTCCCCTGAAGGTACTGACTCTGGCTGGGTTCAGTTCTACACTCACTGGTTCCCCTCCCCTGAAGGTACTGACTCTGGCTGGGTTCAGTTCTACACTCACTGGTCCCCCTCCCTTGAAGGAACTGACTCTGGCTGGGTTCAGTTCTACACTCACTGGTTCCCCTCCCCTGAAGATACTGACTCTGGCTGGGTTCAGTTCTACACTCACTGGTTCCCCTCCCCTGAAGGTACTGACTCTGGCTGGGTTCAGTTCTACACTCACTGGTTCCCCTCCCCTGAAGGTGCTGACTGTGGCTGGGATCAGTTCTACACTCACTGGTTCCCCTCCCCTGAAGGTGCTGACTCTGGCTGGGTTCAGTTCTACACTCACTGGTCCCCCTCCCCTGAAGGTACTGACTCTGGCTGGGTTCAGCTCTACACTCACTGGTTCCCCTCCCCTGAAGGTACTGACTCTGGCTGGGTTCAGTTCTACACTCACTGGTCCCCCTCCCCTGAAGGTACTGACTCTGGCTGGGTTCGGTTCTACACTCACTGGTTCCCCTCCCCTGAAGGTACTGACTCTGTCTGGTTTCAGTTCTACACTCACTGGTTCCCGTCCCCTGAAGGTACTGACTCTGGCTGGGTTCAGTTCTGCACTCACTGGTTCCCGGCCCCTGAAGGTACTGACTGGCTTGGTTCAGTTCCAGACAGTGACATCTTTCACTTTGTGCCTGCACCAAGATGGCTGCGCATGCGCTGTGCTACTCACTGAATCAAAATGGTGGAACGCGGTACCTACAAACCTTTACCACGATGGCCGCCCTTAGCCTGTGCCTTTGACCGGAGAAAGCCCCGAAGCTGCAACCGCCGATATTCCGGGCTTCCGGCGGGCACCGGTTGTTAGTGAAGCCTCCCCACCTCCCCGCTGGTCCCTTATCCCGCTCCGTTCCGCTGAAAATGACACTTCTGATGAGCCTGTCCAAAACATGTCTTCTCCGCAATTACAAACCTCGCGCATGCTCCAAACCAAGGCAAGGCACGCGCCTGCGCACTGAGCTCCTGTAGTCTGCGTGCAGCACATTCTACCCCGGGGCATGCTGGGTACAGAAGACCATGTGAAATCGGAGCAGGAGTGGGCAGATACTGCACGGTTCTTTCCAGAGTAAAGCTCCCTCTGTACTGCCCTACAGAATCCCAGGGCAGGTACAGCACGGGTTAGTTACAATTTAAAGCTTGCTGCACGCTGACCTATCAAACACTCCCAGGACAGGTACAGCACATATTAAATACACAGTAAGGATCCATCTGCACTGTCCCACCAGGTATTCCCAGGGTATGCACAGCACAGGTTAGATACAGAATAAAGCTCCCTCTCTCTTGTCTCAAGAAAAAATCACAGGGCAGGTACAGCACAACTATTTTGTTGTTGATCTGTAAATCAAATGCACCCTGATTAAAGGGGGGAGGGAACACTATAACCGGCAAAATAAACCAATTAAACTTTGGACTGTTAACTTAAATCAAATTAAAATTTGGTTGCTGGAGGTGATGATGCACTCCAGTCCCTCCGGTGCCAACCTCTTGCAGAAGGCTGCAAGCGTACCTGTGGCAGGTACAGCACATGTTAGATACAGAGTAAAGCTCTCTCTACAGTGACCTATCAAACACTCCCAGGGCAGGTACAGCACGGGTTAGATACAGAGTAAAGCTCCCTCTACACTGTCCCATCAAACACTCCCAGGGCACGTACAGCACATGTTAGATACAGAGTAAAGCTCCATCTACAGTGAGGAATGAAACACTCCCAGGTCAGGTACAGTATTGGTTAGATATGGAGTAAAGCTCCCTCTACACTGTCCCATTAAACGCTCCCAGTGCAGGTACAGCATAGGTTAGATACAGAGTGAAGCTCCCTCTACACTGTCCCATCAAACACTCCCAGAGCAAGTACAGCATAATTTAGATGCAGGGTAAACATCTCTCTAAACAGCCAATCCAAAAATACACAGGGCAGGCACAACACAGGTGAGATACACATCATCATTATCACAGGCTGTCCGTCTAAATCGAGAAAGACTTGCTTACACTCTAAAGATGAGTTCTTAGGTGACGAAACAGTCAAGTACGGGAATGACATTCTCTGTCACAGGTGGGACAGAGAGTCGTTGAACGAATGGGTGGGTGGGACTGGTTTGCCACATGCTCCTATGCTTGGTTTCTGCATGCACTCAGCGATGAGACTCGAGGTGCTCAGAGCCCTCCCGGATGCACTTCCTTAATTTAGGGCGGACTTTTTTCAGGGACTCCTAGGTATCGGGGGGTTGGTGAATTTCATCAAGGAGGCTTTGAGGGTGTCGTTGAAAGGTTTCCTCTGCCCACTGTAGGCTCGCTTTCCGTGTAGGAGTTCCGAGTAGAGCCTTGCTTTGGGAGTCTTGTGAACAATGTGTCGAGCCATGGTATCCCTGGAGATTGAGCATGGAGTGTCCACTGGTAGATTCGTGGCCTTCCATGAGAGGTGAGCACCAGAGAGACTGGAGTGCATCATTCAAGAGGGAACAGAATTGTAATTTTAATTCATTTGATTTGATTTGACAAAAGTTACCTTTATGTTGAATTGTTAATTTGTGTTTTTGGTTCCTTAAAAAAAACAAAGGGGCACTTTAATGAAAGTTTCTGGAGTGTGACCCCCCTCCACCCTTTAATCAGGGGGAACTTGATTATTGTTCTACTTAAAATAGTTGTGAACAATGTGGCCAACCCAACGCAGCTGGTCGAGTGTGGTCAGTGCTTCCATGCTGGGGATGTTGCCCTGATCGAGGAAACACCAGGACTGGTTTGATGAGAATGACCAGGAGATCCAAAAGCTAATTAATCTCAAGCACAGGGCAATTCTGAACCTATAACAACAACCCAACTCTGGAGCAGCAAAGCAGCATTACAGATGGCTTAATGCCGAGGTCCAAGAAAAAACCTGTGACCTAAAGCATAAATGGTGGGTTGAGAAATCACAGGAGTTTCAGCAGCTGGCCGACAGCCATGATGTGCGAGGATTCTTCATCACAGTTAAGGCCACCTATGGCCCAAGCACCCAAGGCACCGCTCTACTGCTGGCCAAGAATGGGGAAACACTCATCAAGGACACTGAGGCAGTCAGGACCCGCTGGAAGGAGCACTTCGAAGATGTCCTTAACCGAGACTCTGCCTTTGACTTGAGTGTCCTCGACTCCATCCTGCAGCATGCTACCCCCCAACATCTCAGCAAAACCTCAGCCCTGCACGTGATAGAAAAGGCCATCCGCCAGCTCAAGAAGAACAAGGCAATGGGAGCGGATGGAATCCCCGCTGAGGCACTAAAGTATGGTGGAGAGGCAATATTGGCATGAATACATGACCTCATCTCTCTCATCTGGAAGGAGGAGAGCAGGCCTGGAGATCTCAGAGATGCAGTAATCATGACCATCTATAACAAAGGGGACAAGTCCGACTGTGGCAATTACAGATGAGTCTCCTTGTTACCAGCCACTGGGAAAGTCATCACTAGAATCCTCCTCAACCGTCTTCCCCTGTGGCTGAGGAGCTCCTCCTGGAGTCACAATGAGGATTTCGTCCTCTACGGAGTACAACGGACATGGAGTACATACAGATTAAAGCTCCCTCTACACTGTCCCATCAGATATTCCCAGGGCAAGTACAACATGGGTTATGTTATGTATGCAACCCAATGAAACCAGCAATCTACCGCCATCAGAGGGCATATCTGTTGGAGTCCCAAGGAATCCCAGTATCCCTTGGGAGCACTGTATATAAGCAGGCCTCCCATGCTGTACGTGCACTCTGGAGTTAGAAAAAAGAGACCAAGGTCACACTTACTCATGTCTACAGTACTCAATCACATTACTTTATTCTGGACATAACAATTAGCGACGAGATAATGAACCATCATGTGAAAGTGCAGAGAACTGTTGATATCCTGCAGAAATTCTCAGAAGGGGACGATTGGGAGGTCTTCATGGGAATGTGAATGATGCCAAACAAAGGGCGATCCTCCTCACTCTCTGCAGGGCAACAACCTATGGTCTCATGAAGAATTTTCTTGCTCCGGTGAAACCAACAACCAAATCGTATGAAGAACTGTGTACGCTGATTCAGGAGCACCTACATCCGAAGGAGAGCATTCTGATGGGAAGGTATCAATTTTACAGATGTCAACGGTCTGAAGGCCAGGAAGTGGCGAGCTACGTCGACGAAATAAGGCACCTTGCAGGACATTGCGAATTTGATGGATGCCTGGAGTAAATGCGAAGAGATTTTTTGTGCTTGGCATTGGCCATGAGGATATCCTTCGCAAACTATTGACTGTTGAAACACCGCACCTGAGCAAAGCCATAACGATAGCCTAGGCATTTATGTCCACCAGCCAAACAAATTTCGCAGCATACAGATGTTTCGGCAAGTACTGTACACAAAGTAACATCGTTTTCAGGCAGAATGCATATGGCAGAATGTACACGCCTGCAGCTGCATGATCTCAGATGACTCAGACTCTGCCATCAAGCGTTTGTGCGAGGCAGTTAACAGCTTGTTGGCACTGCGGAGGTGATCATCGTGCCCATTAATGCAGCTTCAAATACTATGCGTTCAAAGGCTGTGGAACAATGGGACACCTCCAGCGAATGTGCAGATGAGCTGCAAACACTGCAAAGCACTACATTGCAGTGGTAGACCGATCCATGGTGGATCAAATGAACTAGAGACTCAAACCGAGGATGCAGAAGTGTACGGCGTACACACCTTCACCACGAAATGTCCACCAATCATGTTAAATGTTGAGCTGAACGGAATTCCAGTATCTGTGGAATTGGACATGGGTGCGAGTCAGTCCATCATGAGAAAAGGGCCTTCGACAGGTCCAAGCTGAGCCCCATTCACACCAAACTGAAAACTTACACTAAAGAGCTGATCCCAGTAATTGACAGCACAGTATTAAAAGTCTCTTATAATGGAACAGTACACGAACTACCACTCAGGATAATGTCAGGAGATGGACCCACACTGTTCGGCAGAAGCTGGCTGAGAAAAATACATGGAACTGGGATGACATCCGAGCGCTTTCATCCATCGATGACGCCTCATGTGCCCAGGTTCTGAGCAAGTTTCCGTCATTGTTTGAGCTAGGGATCGGAAGTTTCTTGAGGGTGAAGGTGCAGATCCACTTGATTCCCGGTACATGACCCATCCATCACAAGGCACGGGCAGTGGCAGAAATGATGCGAGAGAAAGTGGAGATCGAGTTAGAAAGGCTTCAACGAGAGGGCATCATCGCACTGGTGGAGTTCAACGAGTGGACCAGTCAGATTGTTCTGGTTCTCAAGGCTGATGTCATGGTCAGAATTTGCGGGGACTATAAAGTAATGATTAACCATTTTTCGCTACAGGACCAGTACCCGCAACCCAAGGCAGACGAACTATTTGTGACACTGGCAGGAGAAAAGACATTCACCAAGTTGGACCTGACCTCGGCCCACATGATGCAGGAGCTGGCGGAATCTTAAAAAGGCCTCACCTGCATCAACACGCACAAAGGTCTGTTCATCGATATTAGATGCACGTTTGGAATTCGATCGACCGTGGCTATTTTTCAGAGGGACATGGAGAGTCGGCTAAAGTCGGTTCTGCACATCGTGGTTTTCCAGGATGATATACTGGTCACAGGTCGGGACACCATCGAGCAATTGCAGAACGTGGAAGAGGTTCTAAGTCGGCTAGATCATGTGGGACTCAGGTTGAAACGCTCGACGTGTGTTTTCCTGGTGCCAAAGGTCCATTTCTTAGGGAGAAGAATCGTGGCAGATGGCATCAGACCCACTGACACCAAGACGGAGGCCATCAAGAATGCGCCGAGACCACAGAATGTGATGGAGCTGTGGTCCTTCCTGGGGCTCCTCAATTATTTTGGTAATCTCCTACCCGGGTTAAGCACCTTGCTAGAACCTCTACACATGTGGCTGCGCAAGTGAGATTATTAGGCATGGGGGAGATCAAAAGAGACTGCTTTTGAGAAAGCCCGAAATCTGTTATGTTCCAACAAACTGCTTGTCCTGTATTGATCCATGTAAACGTTTACTGCGAGCTTGCGATGCATCTTTGTACAGGGTCGGGCGTGTGTTACAATAAGCAAACGAATTGGGAACATTGCAACCGGTCGCCCATGCGACCAGGAGTTCGTCCAAGGCCGAAAGGACCTACAGCATGATTGAAAAAGAAGCGCTCGCATGCGTTTACGGGTTAAAAAATGCACCAGTATCTGTTTGGGCTTTAGTTCGAGTTAGAAACTCACCATAAGCCGCTCATATCGCTATTCACAGAGAGCAAAGGTATGAATACCAATTCTTCTGCTCGCATCCAAAGATGGGCGCTCACGCTGTATGCATATAAGTATGTAATTCACCACTGGCCAGGCACAGAGAACTGCACTGATGCCCTCAGTCGGCTACTTTTCCCACCACCGGGATGGAAATGGCACAACCTGCAGACTTGCTCTTGGTGATGGATGCATTTGAAAATGAAAAGTCACCCGTTACGGCCGCCAGATGAGGATCTGGACCAGCCAGGGTACTTTACTGTCCCTTGTAAAAACTGTATCCTCCATGGGAGCTGGTCCAGCGTCCCAGCGGAGATGCATGAAGAGATCAAGCTGTTCCAGCAGCGTAAAGACGGACTGACTTTTGTGGGGTAATCACGTGGTTTTGCCCAAGAAAGCGAGGGAAATGTTCAAACGTTACCTACACTGTGCCCACCCAGGCATAGTAATGATGAAAGCTATAGTCAGACCCCATGTGTGGTGGCCCGATATCGACTCAGATTTGGAGTCTTGCGTGCGCCAATGCACCACTTGCTCGCAACTGAGCAATGCACCCAGGGCACCCAAGTTTGTGTTCATGGCCCTCCAAACCGTGGTCTAGGATCCACGTTGACTTTGCCGACCCATTTTAGGCAAAATGTTCTTCGTTCTTGTGGATGTTTATTTTAACTGGATTGAGTCTGTAATAATGTCTGTAAGCACGTCCACTGCCATCCTCGAAAACCTACGAGCCACGCACGGCCTGCCTGATGTCCTTGTTAGCGACAACGGACCGTGCTTCACCAACGCTGAATTCAAGCATTTAATGACACGCAATGGGATCAAGCACATCACATCTGCCCCGTTCAAGCCCGCATCGAATGACCAGACAGAACGTGCAGTCCAAACCATCAAGCAAAGCTTGAAACACATGTCAAAAGGCTCTCTGCAGACCCACCTATCCCGAGTTCTGCTCAGCCACTGCAGCAGACACCATGCTCTCACCGGGGTTCCCCAACTGAGCTGCTCCTGAAAAGGATGCTCAAAACAAGGCTTTCTCTTGTTCACCCTGATCTCCATGATCAAGCCGAGGGCAGGCGGCATCAACAAAGCATGTACCGTGATCGCACAGATTTGTCACGCAATATTGTACTCAACTATGGACATGGTCCCAAATAGCTTGCTGGCACTGTCATAGCCAAAGAAGGGAGGAGGGTATTTCAGGTCAAACTCGCGAATGGATTAACTTGCAGAAAGCATTTGGACCAAATCAAACTTCGATTCACAGACAGCCACAAGCAACCAACTTCGACCCTCCGACACACACACAAGTGGCAACCAGCATCATGGTTGACCACGAAATTGAACTCATCATCCCCAGCAGCCCAGCAAGGTCAGCTGCACAGCAGCACAGCGAAGAACCAACCAACTCACCTGCACCTGTATTTGTACCGAGACGATCGACTCGGGAGTGAAAAGCCCCAGATCGTCTCAACTTGCAAATAGGAGGGAGTGATGTGATGAAAATAACTCGATGTAACCAGAATTCTACCACCACCACAGGGCGTATCTGTTGGAGTCCCAAAGGATCCCAGTTTCCCTTGGGAGCACTGTATATAAGCAGACCTTCCATGTTGTAGGTGCACTCTGACGTTAGAATAAAGAGACAGGTCACACTTACTCACGTCTATAGTACTCAATCACGTTACTTTTTCTGGACTTAACAGGTTAAATATAGAATAAAGCTCCCTCTATACTGTTCCACCAAACGTTTCCAGTGCAAGTACAGCACAGGTTAGACACAGACTACATCTCCCTCTAACTTGTCCCAGTCATTCTAGGGCAGATACAGCACATGTCAGATGTAGAGAAAATCTCCCTGTATACTATTCCAGCGGATATTCGCGGGGCAGGTGCAGAACGGGTGAGATACAGACTAAAGCTCCCTCTACACTGTCCCTTCAAACAATCCCAGGACAGACACAACACGGGTTAGAGACAGAGTAAAGTTTCCTCTACACTGTCTCATTAACCATTCCCTGGGCAGGTACAACCAAGCTCATGGTCTACAGGGCTGTAGTAATACCCGCCCTCCTGTATGGCTCAGAGGCATGGACAATGTACAGTAGACACTTTTCCTCGCTGGAGATATATCACCAACGATGTCTCCGCAAAATCCTACAAATCACCTGGCAGTACAGGCACACCAACATCAGCGTCCTCGTCCAGGCTAACGTCCCCAGCATTGAAGCACTGACCACACTCGATTAGCTCCGCTACGCAGACCACATAGTTTGCATGCCAGACACGAGACTCCCAAAGCAAGTGCTCTTTGCGGAGCTTCTTCATGGAAAATGAGCCAAAGGTGGGCAACGGAAACGTTACAAGGACACCCTCAAAGCCTCCCTGATAAAGTGCGAGATACACACTGACATCTGGGAGTCCCTGCCCAAAGACCACCCTAAGTGGAGGTAGTGCATCCGGGAGTCTCATCGCCAAGGGCATGCAGAATACAAGTGCAGGTAGTGGAAAGAGCGTGCTGCACCCAACCACCCCTTCCTTCAACGACTATCTGTTCCACCTGTGACAGAGTCTGTGGCTCTTGTATTAGAATGTTCAGCCGCCAAATAACTCACTTCAGGTGTGGAAGCAAGTCTTCCTCGATTTCGGGGGACTACCTATGATGATGATGATGATGATGACAGGTTAGATACAGAGTAAAGCTCCCTCTACAATGTCTCACCAGACATTCTCAGGTAGATACAGTCTTGGATATTGAAGGTTAAATCACCCTCTAGCCTGTCCCAAACAGTCCCAGGACACCCCCCCCACACCCCCCGCCGCCCACCCATGAGATATCTATCTTCCTGAGCATCCCTGATTATAATTGGTGGCTGTGCCTTCTGTTGTCCAGGCCCCAAGTTCTTGAAAACCCAGCCTAAACCTTTCTGTCTAACCTGTGCAGTACCTGCCCTGGCAGTTCTTGATGGGATACTGCAGAGCAAGCTTTTCTCTCTTATCTAATCCATGCTGCATCTTTCCACGGAGACAGAGCTAGGACCGTGACGTCACAGCACTGTCGGATGGGCGGCCGCGTGGTCCTAACATCCACCGGAAAAAATGTCTCATCTGGTTCAGATGAACAACTGAAAAGAGTATGTGTGTCTGTATGTGTGTGTATGTGTGTGTACAAAACACATCATTCATAATGTATGCATTCCACAAAGATAAATGATAAGCTTCAATCATTGTTTTTCAGCATTTTATTGTATTCAAAATGCAATTGCAGGTCGTTAATACCTTTACCATTTATTGATAACCCACTGTCTTGTGTGCTCTTGTTTAGAAAGCGTTGTCACACTGACCATTCCTTTACCTAGGTGACAAAGTCTGTCCGCAGTATTCAGTGGGAAAGGCGATTAAATCACACCGAGGATAATGAGCAGTCTCTGCGCTTTACTGTCCTGTGATCACCTCATCAGCACACAGATGCTCCTGAGATTTACTTCCAAAGTGTAAGTGATGGTAAAAATGAAAATGCACCTGTACCTGGCATGAGGTTAGCAAATCTGTAATTATCTAACCTATTGCTTCTCTCATTATACCTAACCCCGTCGCAGTTTTTACTGGACAAGAGCCAGTCTTAGTTTATATGTTTGCTGTGGTCCACTTCCTTACCAGCAAAGTTGAAGCCAATAGAATAAAAAGGACAGTGGCAGCATGGATATGAAATTGGTTGAGTGTCAGGAATCAAAGAGTAGATTTTTTTGGACGAGGGTAAGGTCCGCAGCGACTGGTACTAGGAACTCTGTTTCTTTTGATTTATATTCATGACATGGATTTTGGTATCTGGGGTACAATTTCAAAATTTTCAGATGACTCAAAGCTTGGAAGCATAGGGAATAGTGAAGAGGATAGTGATGGCTGCAAGAGGACATAGATGTGCTGGTGGAATGGGTGGACACGTGTCAAATAAAACGGAAAACATTTTTAAGTGATACATTTTGATAGGAAGAAGGAGAGGCAAAATAAACGGAAGAGTAGAATTCTAAAGCGCGTGATGAACAGAACGACCTGGGGATATGTGTGCACAAATTATCGAAGGTGGCAGGGCAGGTTGAGAAAGTGCTTTAAAAAGCATACGGGATCCTGGGCTTCATTAATAGAGGCATAGAATACAAAAGCAATGATCAACCTGTATAAAACACTGGTTAGTCCGCAATTCAGTATTGTGTCCAATTCTGGGCACTGCACTTTAGGAAGTATGTGAAGGCCTGAGATAGGTTGCAGAAAAGATTTACGTGTGGTTCCAGGGATAAGGTACTTCAGTTTTGTGGACAGACTGGAGAAGCTGGGGTTGTTCTTCCTAGAGCAGAGAAGGTTGAGATGAAATTTGAGAGAGGTATTCAGAATCATTAGGGGTCTAGACAGAGTAGCTGCCGAGAAACTGTTCCCATTGGCGTAAGAGTCGAGAACAGAGGACACAGATTTAAGGTGATTAGCAGGAGCACCAAAGGCGACATGGGGAAAGAGTTTTTAAGCAGCGAGCGGTTAGGATCTGGAATGCACTGTCTGAAAGGGTGGTGGAGGCAGAGTCAATCATGGCATTACAAATGGATTTGGATATGTAGCTGAAGGAAGAAAATTCACAGGGCTACGGGAAAGGACGTGGGAATAGACGAACTGAAATACTCTTGCAGAGAGCGGCACGGGCTATATGGGTCCAATGGCACTTTTATGTGCTATGACCATTCTATGATTGTATAATTACACCAGAGCCTGTCTCAGGTATTAGTATACTAGACACTGTTCCTGTTTATATTGCACCATCCATTAAAAATTCACTACCTCAACCATCGGCGGACCTTGTCTGCAGTGAGTATTATCTACAAGATGCATTGCAGCAACTCGCCAAGACATCTTCGACAGCACTTTCCAAACCTATGACCTCTTCCACCTAGAAGGACAAGAGCAGCGGGCTCATGGGAACACCATCACCTCCACGTACTCCTCCAAGTCACACACCATTCTGACTTGGAAATTTATTACGGTTCCTTCATAATTGCTGGGTCAAATTCGTGGAACCCCCTCCTTAACACTGTGGGAGTACCTTCACCACACGGACTGCAAGCGGTTCAAGGTCGCAGTTCAACACCTGATTTTCAAGTCCAATTAGGGTTAGGCATTCAATGTTGGCCTTGCCAGCGACACCCACATGCCAGGCATGAATAAAACACTGTTCCTGTATCAATAATTACTGCACTATGTCCTATCTCAGTTATTATTGCACTAGAGCTATTAATATTGTACTATGCCGTGTCTCAGATATTACTGGAATATGCCATGCCTTTGTTCCTATTACTTAGAACCATGTCTCTGCTTATAATAAACGAGACAAAGACACTGTTTTTATTACACTAGCCCCATTCTTTCATGTTAAAAAACTCGGCCATGCCTCTGTTTATATTCAATTAGATCCTGTCTCTGTTATTACTGTACTAAACTCTGTAACTCACAGGGCGCGTACAGCATGTGTCAGATCCAGAGTAATGCTAACGTTACACCGTTCCATCAAACACTCCCAGGGTAGGTACAGCTCGGGTTAGATACAGAATAAAGCTCTCTGTCCCACTGTCCCATCAAACATTCCCAGGGCAGGTATGGCACGGGTTAGATACAGAGTAAAGCTCCCTCTACACCATCCCATCAAACATTCCCAGCGCCGGTACAGCACGGGTTAGATACAGTGTAAAGATCTCTCTACTTTGTCCCATCAAAAACTCCCAGATCATTTCATACACATGTCACATTTTGGATTAAAGCTACCTCTGCACACTATCATCAACATGGTTCGAAGCATTTCAGTAGGGCTCAAGGAAAACGTTTGTTAGATATTGACATCGAGTTGTGGGGGGGAGGCCAATTATCCATTCTTGAGAGACAAGACATAAAGTGGAAACAGGGGAGGGAGAGGACACAGGAAATCTCCACTGTCACATTTGTGATGTCACTATATATGGTGACTAGAATCTTTCCCAATTCTGACCGTGGGGATAATCTTTACTTTATTCTCCTATAATTTAGAAAAATGTACCAAAAAACAATTGTTGCTGGAATCTGTTGAGAGATTTGCATTTCTCTCTATCTTTACTTCTGTGCAGTGTTGGTGGGGAAACATTTATTGTGTTTCTGTCGCTCAATGCTCTAATCTGGGATTTCTATTTCTGTGTTTATTTACATAAACGCCTCACTGATTCCCATGAAGTGTTCATGGCAGCAAAATCAGATCAACAGAGTCACTTATTGATTCGTTTCATCTCACAACAAGGGCTTATTTTAAGAATATTGACATATGGTACACAGATATATACATATCTCGATCTGTGAATTTGGCTTCAGTTTTGTTCAATTAGAGCAGATGTGTTTCATATCAAAGGGAATAAATTGCAAAATGAATAATTCAGTTCTGAATGTTCTGCAGCTGAAATCAGTGGAACATCCCTGAACAGGCTGATATTCCACTGGATCTCCATCTGTTGGAAGATTTAACCCATTGAAACTAAATAAGTTAAACCAGTGACCAGAGGAGTGCCTGACAATCACAGTAATATCTGAGCTTTTCACATATCGGAACGTCTATTTTCAAATGTTGACATTTAGAAACACCTTGCAGCGACTTTCCTGATCTCATGTTGTCCCAAACAACTTTACAGCCAATTATTTTTTCCGGAAGTGTGGTCACTGTTGTAATGTAGGAAATGTGGCAGCCAATTTATGCACAGCAAGATCCCACAAGCACCAATGAAATAATGATCGGATAATCTATTTATCAGATGTTGGTTGAGGGATAGGTTTTTGCGCGGGAAACCGTGGAGAACTCCTCTGCTCTTTAGGATAGTACCATTAGTCCTTTATATCCAGCTGAGTGGGAAGCTGGGGCCTCAGTTTAATGCCTGCCCCAAAAGACGGCACATCAGACCATGCAGCATTCCCTCAGTACTGGCATCGGATGTGTCAGCACAGCTTAAGGGCTCAGGTCTCTGGAGTGGGGTTTAGTATCTGTGACCTTCTGAGTCAGAGGCGAAAGTGATCCCACTGAACCGAGGCTTGAACATATCTCAGATTGTATTTTAAAATGTTGCCATTCAGCTCATCGTGTCTGAAGTTCAAGACCTGAACCCAGTCTTACACCGCTCCATTTATTATCAGGGGCGAGTTCTCTTATCTTGCCTGGGATGTCATTCCCACACTGGGATTTCCACTGGGTCGAAATAAAAGTGTCAGCGATTCCGCAGGGTACATCTGGAAGTGCCCGAGGCAAAAGGACTCACGGAACTTGAGTTTTACACTGTGTGAGCTGCACAATCAAAGTAGCTGGAAGCTGGGAGTGTTCTCCTTAGAGCCGAGCAGGTTATGTGCCACTTAATTGAGGTGCTAAAAATTATGAAGAGTTTTGATCGGGTAAACTGGGAGATATTACATCACTCCCTCCTACCATCCCTTCCTCCATCCACCCGTATCTCCTTCCCTCCCTCCCTTCATCCCTCCTTCCCTTCATCCCAGCATCCCCCCTCCCATCAATCGCTCCCTCCCTGGATCCACCGCTCCCTGCCTCTGTCCACACTAAACCCATTCTTCACATCAATCCTCCCTTGCTCCACTCCCCCCTTCCTCAATCCCTCCCTACATCAATCACTCCCTCCCTGCACTCATCCCTCCCTCCGTCCATTCCTCCACCCCTCCATCACTCCACCCCTACTTGCTCCACTCGTCCGTCCCTCCATCCCTCCCTCAGCCCAACAGATTCTTATTTTTCCCTTTTGAGTGTTTCTGATTCCATCGATGAGGATTCCTCACCTGGAATTTTCTGCACCCAATTCCTTCACCGGGCTTTCATATATATTAACAAATAAAAGAGCGAGCGATGGCAAATATTTATATTTAACCTCCCACCACCTCACCACCTAAAAAGACTGACAAGAAATGAAATGGTGACCTTTCCGGAGAGGGAGTTGGCTGGGGAACTGGCACTGGGTAGAAGTTCTAGCTGGGGCAGTGAGGATACCTTTTCTGCTTATAAATTAAATAAATAAGGGTAACAGTTTGAAAAATTGTTTTTAGACATCCGCGACTTTCAGCTGCTCCTTTTTCCTGCCCCTTCTCGCTATTGAAGATGGGCCAGTTCCTGCCTGGAGCTCGATGACATTGTGTGTACTGGAAGGTAGGACGCAAGCTCTCGTTACACGGACATCTTGTAGAATCTGGGGCTGTTCTTCTTACAGCAGAGAAGGGTGAGGGGAGATTTACCAGATTGGCACCAAGAATGAACCACGAGTTCGGCCCCAGCTGGAGGATTGTGTCCAATTCTGGGCACCACACTTTAGGAAGGACGTGAAGTTTTCGGGAGGGTGCAGAAGAGACTTACTGGAAATGCATCAGGGATGGGAGATTAAAATTATGTGGAAAGACTGGAGAAGCTGGGGTTGTTTTCCTTGGAGTAGAGAAGGTTAAGAGGAAATTCAGTGGAATAGCAGCGGGAATGAAGCACTTCAATTAATGTGGAGAGACAGGAGTAGATGGGATTGTTCCCCTTGGAGTGGACAAGGTTAAGGGCATCTTTAATAGAATGTTACCAGGGATGAGGACCGTCAGTTAATGTGGAGAGATAGGAAAAGATGCGATTCTCCTCCTTAGAGGAGAGAAGTCTAAGAGCAGATTTGAAAGACCAGATTAAAATCATCAAGAGTTTAGATAGAGTAAATAAATAGAAGCTTTTGCAGGTGTGAGGTGATTGACAAAAGAACCAAACGCGATATGTGGACAAACTTCTTTACGCGGCCACTGGTTAGGATTTGGAGTGTACTGCCTGATAGGGTGGTAGATATAGATTGAATAGTAGCCTTCAAAATTAAATTGTGTAAATACTTGAAGGAGATAAAAATGCAGTGATATAGCGAAAGAGCGGCTGAGTGATACTAACTGGATTGTTCTTCAAAAGAGCCGGCACAGACTCTATGGGCTGAATTGTCACCTTCTGTGCTCTACTAATCTACGAATGAGCATCACAATCACTAAGGAGGTGGTACTCAGTAGGATATTTGGACTAAAGGCAGATAATTCCCCTGGACCTGATGATTTGCAGCCTAGAGGCTTAAGAAAAGTAGCGGCAGGGTTTGTGGATGCATTGCTTGTAATTTACCAAAATTGCCCGGAGTCTGAGGAGGTCCCAGCAGATTGCACAACTGCAAATGTAACGCCACTATTTAAAAAAGGAATCAGACAAAAAACAGGAAACTATAGACCAGTTAGCCTAACATCTGTAGTTGGGAAAATGTTGGAGCTCATTATTAAGGAAGCAGTAGCAGGACATTTGGAAAAGCAAAATTCGGTCAGGCAGAGTCAGCATGGATTTATGATTGATAAATTTGCTGGAGTTCTTTGAGGATGTAACGAACATGGAGGATAAAGCGCAACGAGTGGATGTGGTGCGTTTGGACTTCCAGAAGGCATTTGACATGGTGCCACGTAAAAGGTTACTGCACAAGATAAAAGTTCACGGGGTTGGGGGTAATATATTAGCATGGATAGCGGATTGGCTAACTAACAGAAAACAGATTGTCGGGATAAATGGTTCATTCTCTGTTTGGCAACCAGTAACTAGTGTGGTGCCGCAGGGATCAGTGTACAATCTAAATAAATGATTTGGAAGAAGGGACTGAGTGTAACGATGCCAAGTTTGTTGATGATACAAAGATGGGAGGAAAAGCAATGTGTGAGGAGGACACAAGAAATCTGCAAAAGTTCACAGACAGGCTAAGTTAGTGGTCAAAAATTTGGCAGATGGTGTATAATGTTGGAAAGTGCGAGGTCATGCACTTTGGCAGAAAAAAACAAAGAGCAAGTTATTATTTAAATGGAGAAAAATTGCAAATTGTCGCAGGACTGCGGGACCGGAGGGTACTTGTGCATGAAAGACAAAAGGATACTATGCAGGTACAGCAAGTGATCAGGAAGGCCAATAGTATATTGGCCTTTATTGCAAAGGGGATGGAGTATAAAAGCAGGGACGGCTTTCTACAGCTATATCTATCTTAAGATTTGAACACGGATCGCTGAATTCAAAGTCCAGAGTGCTCACCATTACACCATTGAACCAACACCATAAGGTATCGGTGATGCCACACCTGGAATACTGCGTGCAGTTTTGGATTCCATATTTAAGAAACGATTTACTTGCTTCGGAACCCGTTCAGAAAAGGTTCACTAGGTTGATTTCGGGGAAGAGGGGTTTGACTTATGAGGAAAGGTTGAGTAGGTTGGGCCTCTATTCATTGGAATTCAGAAGAATGAGAGGTGATCTTATCGAAACGTATAAGATAATCAGGGGGCTTGGCAGAGTGGATGCAGAGAGGATATTTCCACTCACAGGGCAACATAAAACAAGGGGACATAGTCTCAGAATAAGGGGCCGCCTATTTAAAATTGAGATGAGGAGGAATTTCTTCTCTCAGTGGGTTGTAAATCTATGAAATGTTCTGTCCCAGTGAGCTGTGGAGGCTAGGTTATTGAATATATTTAAGGCGGTGATAGACAGATCTTTGTGTGATCAGGGAATAAAGGGTTAAGGGGGGCAGGCAGAGAAGTGGAGCTGAGTCAATGATCTGATCAGCCATGAGCTTATTCAATGGCGGAGCAGGCTCGAGCGGTCAGGTGGTCTCTTGCTGCTCCTATTTCCTATGTTCTTGTGTTCTTAAGTTTATATTACACGAGGCAATGTCTCCGTTTTTAATACACTATACTTTGTCCATGTTTATATTACACTAGACCCTGTCTTTGTTTAAATTTCACTACATCATGTCTCTGTTTATATTACACTACGCCTTGTCTGCTTAAATTTCACTGGGCTCTGTCTCTGTTTAAATGGCACTATAACCTGTCTCTGTTTATATTACACGAGGCCCTGTATCCTTTGATGTTACACTGGGCCCTGTGTCGCTTTATGTTACACTGGGCCATATATCCATTGCGCTTCACAGGACAATGTTTGTTTGTGTGAGACGATGCTCAGTCTGTCTCACTTTTGTCTCGGTCTCAGATATTTTTGGGATAAACACCCACTCCAGGCTCTATATTTCAATTTATTGCACAATGGACCCTGTCTCAGTTATTTCGGCACTTGACCATGCGTCTGTTAGCTAGACAGAAGACCATCATTATAGGCAGTTGCTCGGAATCAAGGAAGACTTGCTTCCACTCTTAAAATCAGTTCTTAGGTGGCTGAAAAGTCCAATTACAGGAATTACAGTCTCTGTCACAGTGGGACAGATAGTCATTGAAGGAAGAGATGGGTGGGAATGGTTTGCCATGCGCTCTTTCCACTGCCTGCACTTGATTTCTGCATGCTCTCCGCGATGAGACTCCAGTAGCTCAGCACTCTCCCGGATGCACTTTCTCCACTTAGCACGGTTTTTGGCCTGGGACTCTCAGGTGTCAGTGGGGATGTTGCAACTTATCAGGGAGGCTTTGAGCGTGTCCTTGTAACGTCCGCGACCAGGCCAACATCCCCAACATTGAAGAACTGACCACACTTGATCAGCTCCGCTGGGCAGGCCACATAGGTTGCATGCCAGGACACGAGAATGCCAAAGCAACACAGAAGATATATAGACGTTGGAGAGATATTAATATAAATAAAGATATACATGTGTGTGGGTAGTAAGATGCAATACTTTTTTGGTTGGAACATATGTTTCGATTCCTTAACAGCTATCAAAGGTTGTGTGCAATGTCTAATTGATCTGGTGTCATGTCGTTAATATTTGTGCTGAAAGGATGGAGTGAATCTTGTAACAATCTCCCAGAGATGGACTGGTATTGAGGGACAAGACTGAATGTGGGCAATAGTGCACTGCACTTTGCACTACTTAGTGGCACACTGTGTGTTAAAGGTTACTAATTCACACTTGTGGTGTGCTGTGCCAATTTCTCTTAGTTAATTAATGATAAGAATTGTTTTTCCTGCAATATTTTCTCTGGAGCTGTCACGTGACCCACTGGTTGAATCAGATGGAGCCTGGAACCGTGACCTCACAGCACCACTGCATGGGCGGCCTCAGGGTCCTAATGTCTTCAAAAACTGTATCGCTCATTTGGTTAAGACGAACAACTGAAAATAGCACACACAAAGTGTTCGCTATATGTGTCTGTGTGTGTGTACCTTTTCAGAGAGGCGTTGACGGTGTCCTTGTAACGCTTCCAGTGCCCACCTTTCGCTCGTTTGACGTGAGTTCCGAGCAGAGCGCATGCTTTGGGAGTCTAGTATCTGGCATGCGAACAGTGTGGCCTGCCCAGCGGAGCTGATCAAGTGTGGTCAGTGCTGCAATGATGGGGATGTTGGCCTGGTCGAGGACGCTAACGTTGGTGCGTCTGTCATCCTAAGAGATTTTCAGGATCTTGCGGAGACGTCGTTGGTGGTATTTCTCCAGCGGCTTGAGGGTTCTACTCGACATGGTCCATGTCTCTGAGGCATACAGCAGGGCCAAAGACAAAAGACTGCCCTATGTGGAGGAAGTGCATGCGGGAATGTGCCGAGCACCTCGAGTCTTATCGCTGAGAGCATGCAGAAAGCAAGCACAGGCAGCGGAAAGAACGTGCGGCAAACCTGTCCCGCACCACGTCGCCCCTTTCCCTCAACGGCTCTCTGTCCCACCAGTGACAGGAACTGTGGTTCTCGTATTGGACTGTTCAGCCACCTAAGGTCTCATTTTTAAAGTGAATGCAAGTCTTCCTCGATTCCGAGGGACTGCCTATGATGTGTGTGTGTATGTGTGCGTGTGTGCATGTGTGTGTGTGTGTGTGTGTGTGTGTGTGTGTGTCTGTGTATGTGTGTGTGTATAAAACACATAATTTATAATATGTGCAAGTGCTATCAACAAAGATAAATGATTAGCTTCAACCATTACTTTTTTTCCTTTAAATGTTATTCTGCAGCTAATGGTAGGTCGTTTATTACCTTTAATATTTATTGATAACACATTGTCTTGCGTGTTCTGCTTTAGAAAGTGATGTCACACTGACCATTCCGTTACCAAGGTGACCATGTCTGTTTGCAGTGTTTAGTGGGAAAGGGGATTAATTCACACCGAGGATAATGAGCAGACCACCACCAGTCTCTGAGCTTCTTTGTCCAGTGATCACCTCACCGCCAGACAGAATGCCCTGTTATACACCTCGAGTGTATGATTATTGGTGCAAGTGATGGCCAACATGAAACTGCACCTGTACCTGGCATACGGTTAATACATCTGCAATTATTGTTTCTCTCATTACACCAGACTCTGTCGCAGTTTTTACTGCAAAAGACCGAGTCTCAGTTTATATGGTTGATGTGGTGGACTTCCAAAAGGCGTTTGATAAAGTATCTTGAAAATATCCTTTGCAGAAAAGTTGAATCCTATAGAATAAAAGGGACAGTGGCGGCAGGGTATGAAATTGGCTGAGTGACAGGAATCAGAGAGTAGTGTTTTTTGGGGGGATTGGAGGAAGGTATATAGTGGAGTTCCGCAGCGGTTGTCATTAGGAACACTGTTTTCCATGATTCATATTCATTACTTAGACTTGGGTGTACGGGCACAATTTTAAAATTTACAGATGGCATCAAACTTGAAAGCATAGTGAACAGTGAGGAGGATAATAATGACTGCAAGATGGCATTGACATGCTGGTGGAATGGGTGGACACGTGGCAAATTAAACGCAAAAAATTGTGAAGTGATAAATTTTGGTAAGAAGAACGAGGAGAGGCAAAATAAACTAAAGGATACGATTCTAAAGGATGCATGAACGCAGTGAACTGGGGGTATACATGCACAACTCATTGAATGTGGCAGAGGTGGCTGCGAATGTGGCTAAAAAGCATACGGTACCATGGGCTTCATAATTAGAGGCATAGAATACAAACGAAAGGATGTTATGATGAATATTTATAAAATACTGGTTCAGCCTCAACTAGAGTATTGGGTCCAATTCTGGGCACCTCATTTTAGGAAAGATGTGAAGGCCTTAGAGAGAGTTCATAAAAGATTTACAAGTGTGAGTCCAGGGATAAAGGACTTCGGTTACGTGGTAGTCTTGGGAAGCTGGGGTTGTTCTCTGTAGAATAGAAAAGATTGAGAGGAGATTTGATAAAGGTGTTCAGAAAAATAAACTGTCAAGACAGAATAGATAGAGAGAAACTGTTCCCATTGGCGGAAGGGTCGAGAACAGAGTACCACAGATTTAAGGTGATTGGCAGCAGAGCCAAAGGCGACATGAGGAAAACGCTTTTAAACAGCGAGCGGTTAGGATCTGGAATGCACTACCTGAAAGGGTGGTGGAGGCAGAGTCAATCATGGCATTGCAAAGAGAACTGGGTAAGTAGCTGCAGGAAGAAAATTCACAGGGCTACGGGAAAGGGTGGAGTGTGGACTAGCTGAAATACTCTCGCAGAGAGCGTCACGGGCAACATGGGCCTAATGGCCCTCTTCTGTGCTGTAACTATTCTATGATTTTGTAATACATCAGAGCCTGTCTCAGTTATTAATACCCTAGACCCTGCTCCAGTTTATATTACCCCATCCACCACGTTAAATATTTATTCCCTCCACCACCGGCACACCATGTCTGCAGGGATTGCTATCTACACGATATATTGCAACATCTCGCAAAGACATCTTCGACAGCAGTTTCCAAACCTACGATTTCTTCAACCTACAAGGACAAGTGCAGCAGCCTCGTGGGAAGACCACCACCTCAAAGTTCCCTCCAAATTACACAACATCCTGACTAGGAAATTTATTACCGTCCCTTCATCGTCGCTGGGTATAATTCATGGAACCCACTCCCTAACACTGTGGGGGTCCCTTCACCACACGGAGAGCAGCGGTTCAAGGTGGCCGCACATGACCTCCTTCTCAAGGCCAATTATGGATAGAGAATCAATGTTAGCCTCGTCAGCGGCACCCACACCCACATGCCAGGAACCAATTAAAGTATCACTGTATCAGTAATTACGACACAAGACTCCACCTCAGTTATTATTGCAGTAGAGCAACTAATATTATTCTAGGCTCTGACTCAGATATTGCTGGAATGTGCCATGCCTTTGTTTCTATTACACAATAACCTGAATCTGTTTATATTAAACTAGACAAGGACACTGTTTATATTACACTGGCCCCATCCTTTCACATTACTAAACTAGACCATGTCTCTGTTTATGTTAGTCTAGACCCTGTCACCTTTATTACTGCACGAGACCATGCCTCTGTTTCTATTCAACTAGACGCTGTTTCTGCTTTTATTATAATTCACCATGTCAGTGTTTATATTACACTGCACCCTGCCTCAGCTATTACTACACTCAACCCAGTAACTCCCAGGGCAGGTACAGCATATGTCAGATACAGAGTAATTCTCCCTCTACACCGTCCCATCAAACATTCCCAGCGCCAGTGCAGCACGGGTTGCAAACAGAGTAAATCTTCCTCTGCATGTTCCCATCAAACACACCCAGGGCAGGTACAACACGGTGTTAGAAACAGAGTAAAGCTCCCTCTACACGGTCCCATCAAACACACCCAGGGCAGGTATAGCACGGGTTAAATACAGTGTAAAGATCCCTCTGCACTGTTACATCAAACAATCCCAGATAATTTAATACACGTGTCATATTTTGGATGAATGCTCCTTCTGTGCAACCCAATCAATTTGTTCCGAGGCATATCATTGGGGCTCAAGGAAAACCTTTGTTAGATGTTGACATCTAGTTGTGCGGGAAGGCCAATTATCTCTTCTTGAGGGACAAGATGGAAAGTGGAAATAGGAGAGGGAGAGCATACAGGAAATCTCCACTGTCATATTTTTGATGTTGCTGTGTACGGTGATTAGAATCTTTCCCCATTTTGTCCGTGGGTATCATCTTTACTTTATTCTCCTATAATTTAGTGAAATGTACCAAAAAACAATTGTTGCTGGAATCTGTTGAGAGATTTGCATTTCTCTCTATCTTTATTTCTGTGCTGTGTTGGTGGGGACACATTTATTGTGTTTCCGTCGCTCAATACTCTAATCTGGGACTTCTATTTCTCTGATTATTTACATAAACGACTCACTGGTTCCCATGAAGTGTTCATGGCAGCAGAATCAGATTAACAGAGTCAGTTATTGATTAGTTTCAACTCACAACAAGCAATTATTTTAAGAATATTGACAGTTGATACAACATTAATAGAAATATGTCGAACAGTGATGTTGGCTTCAGTTTTGTTCAATTAAAACAGATGTGATTTTTATCAAAGCGAATAAATATTAAAATGAATAATTCAGTTCGAAATATTCTGCTGCTGGGATCATCTATGAACAGGCTGCTATTCCACTGGATCTCCATTTTGTGGAGGATTTCACCTTTTGAAACTAAACAAGTTAAACCAGTGACCAGAGGAGTGTCCTACAATCACTTTAATATCTGAACTTTTGACATAATGCAAATTGTATTTTCAAATGTTGAAATTTAGCAACAGCGTGCATTTATATATGGCCTATCATGACTTCATGTTGTCACAAAGTGCTTTACAGCCAATTAATTACTTTGGAAGTGTGGTAACTGTTGCAATGTAGGAAATGGGGCAGCCAATTTGTGCACAGCAAGAGACCAGAAAAAGCAATGAAATAATGATCAGATAATCAATTTTTCAGAAGTTGCTTGAGGGTTACATATTTGACCTTGAAACCATGGAGAACTCCTCTGCTCTTTAAAATAGTGCCATGAGTCCTTTAAATCCAACTGAGTTGGAATATGGGCCTCAGTTTAATGTCTGCCCCGAAAGATGGCACATATGACCGTGCAGCACGACCTCAGTACTGGCACTGCGCATGTCGGCATAGATTTTGTGCTCAGGTCTCTGGAGTGGGTTTAGTATCTGTGACATTCTGAGTCAGGAGCCGAGAGCGACCACACTGAGCCGAGGCAAGAACATATCACAGCTTGTATTTTTTAAAATTTCCATTCAGCTCATCGTGTCTGAAGTTGAGGGCCTGAGACCAGAATTACACTGATCCATTTATTATCAGGGGCCAGTTCTCTTTTCTTGCCTGGGATGTCATTCCCACACTAGGATTTACACTGGGTCCATATAAAAGTGTCGGCAATTCCGCAAGGAACATCTCGAAGTGCCCCAGGCAGAAGGACTCACGGAACCTGAGTTTTACCCTCTGTGAGCTACACCATCAGAGCAGCTGGAAGCTGGGACTGTTCTCCTTAGAGCCGAGCAGGTTTGGGCCACTTAATAGAAGTGTTCAAAATCATGGAGAGTTTTGCTCAGGTTAATTGGGAGATAGTCCATCACTCCCTCTCACCATCCCTCTCACCCTCCACCCATCTCTCCATCCCTCTCTCCCTTCATCGCTCCCATCCTCCATACCTCCAACACTCCCTCCATCACTCGCTCCTTACCTGCACCCATCCCTCCCTCCCTCCATCGCTCCCACCATCAATCGCACCTTACCTGCACCCACCCCTCCCTCCCTCCATCACTCCACCCCTCGCTTGCTCCAGTCCTCCCTCCCTTCATCATTCTCTCAGCCCAAGTGATTCCTATTTTTCCCTTTGCAGTGTTTCTGTTTCCATCGATGAGGATTCCTCAGCTGGAATTTTCTGCACCCAATTCCATCACCGGGCGTTCATATATTCTGAAACTGGATAAGCTGTGGTTATTCTCCTTGGAGTAGAGAAGGTTAAGAGGTGATTCACGAGTTGAGTACCAGGCATGAAGGAGTTCAGTCATTGTGGAGAGACAGGAGAAGATGGGATTCTACTCCTTAGAGGAGAGAAGTAAGAGGAGATTTGATAGATGTGTTTAAAATCATCAAGGGTTTAGATAGATTAAATAAATAGAAACTGTTTCAGATGTAAGGTGATTGACAAAAGAACCAGAGGCAATATATGGACAAACTTATTTATGCAACCACTGATTAGGATTTGGAGTGTACTGCCTGATAGGGTGGTAGATACAGATTCAAGGCTAACTTTCAAAATGAAATTGTATATATACCTGAAGGAGAAAAATGCAGGGATATAGGGAAAGAGTGGTGGAGTGAGACTAATTTGATTGGTCTTGAGAAGAACCGGCTCAGACTCTATTGCCTGAATTGCCACTGTCCGTGCTGTACTAATCTATGGGCCCAGTTTGGTCAAAGCTAAATACCGCCCATGTAACGTTGAAAGGACTACGAATTTCCTCACGGTGCAGGGTGAAAGTTTGGTGGAAAAATGGGAAAAATAATGCCCAGTGGATAAAATTTGGCCTTACACGCCGATTCTAGGCAGCAACGGGCCGTGGTTCGGATCCTGGCTGGTAAATGCGATCCTTGGCAAAGCAACGCCGTGGATAGAGTCCAGCCCACGGAGGGGGTAACGGGACAAAAACATTTCAACAAATGAAATGGAAACTATTACAAATTCTTCAGAGGACCAACAAAATGGCTACAAAAGCAATGAAGAAAACAAGTGCACGAACCTTTTCTTGCAAGTCTCCATACTTACCATTCAGGAAAGAACTGCCGACATGCGGCAGTCTCTTCTGCTGCCGCAGTGGAGGACTGGCTGGACCAATCTCGGGAGGGAGCGGGCAGGAAGTCTTTTGTTGGTGTTGCGACCTCATCAAAATCGCTCGGAGAGGAGGGCACCCAAAATACAGGGAGAGCGCGGAGAAAACGCGGTTGCAGCTGGCAATAAGTCCAACAAATTCGGGCCCTGCGATTCTGTGAAAATGTTTCCACGTGCAGCAGGGCCATTAAACAGAGGGCACAGCTATGACTGCGCAAGGCCATGTCTCAGTTTCTGCTATTCTAGGCACTGTCTCTGTTTATATTGTATTAAGCCCTGTCTCTGTTTAAATTACACTAGACCCTGTCTCTGTTTATATTAGACGGGGCCCTGTCTCTGTTTATATTACACGAGACCCTGTCTTTGTTTATATTACACAGGGCCCTGTCTCTGTTTATATTACACGAGACCCTGTCTCTGTTTATATTACACTGGACTCTGTCTCTGTTTAAATTACACTGGATCCTGTCTCTGTTTATATTAACCTGGGCCCTGTCTCTGTTTATATTACACTAGACCCTGTCTCTGTTTATATTACCCTGGGCCCTGTCTCTGTCTATATTACACTAGACTCTGTCTCTGTTTATATTACACTAGACTCTGGCTCTGTGTATATAACACGAGACCCTGTCTCTGTTTATATTACACTAGACCCTATCAATGTTTATATTACACTAGACCCTGTCAATGTTTATATTACACTACAACCTGTCTCTGTTTATATTATACTGGACCCTGTCTCTGTTTATATTACACTAGACTCTGCCTCTGTTTATATTACACTAGACCCTGTCACTGTTTAATTTACACTACAAGCTGTCTCTGTTTATATTATATTGTACACTGTTACTGTTTATGTTACACTAGACCCTGTCCCTGTTTATATTACACTAGACCTTGTCCATGTTTATATTACACTAGACCCTGTCTCTGTTTATATTACGTTAGACCCTGTCTCTGTTTATATTACCCGGGGGCATGTATTCATTGCACTGCACAGGACAACGTCTGTTTGTGTCAGCCGAGGCTCAGTGTATCTCACTTTCCCCTTGGTCTAAGATAGTTTTGGGATAAACTCACAATCCATAGACTTGAGCGCAAAGTCCAGGCACATCACTCCTGGTGCCAGTATTGAGGGAGTGCAGCACTGTCGGAGTTGCCGTCTTTGGGTTGAGAAGTTAACCCGAGGCCCCATCTGCCCCCTCAGATCTACTTAAAAGGTCCCATGGCATGATTGTGCAGAAGAACAGGTGATTTCTCCCCAGTGTCCGGTTCAATAACTTCCAGTCAACGAACGACACAGAGAAAATCGATTATCTGCTCATTGATCACTTGCAGCTTGTGTGAGCTTGCTGCACTCAATTTGGCTGCCATGTTTCCTGCATTACAACAGTGACTACACTTCAAGTAATTTCATTGGCGGTAAAGCGTTTTGGGACGTGCTCAGGTGGTGAAAGGACCTGTGTAAATGCAAGTCTTTCTTTCTAATTGATGCATTTTCTTTTGAATGATGTTCAAATGATGCATTTCCACGCTGAAGAAGGAGAAATATCAGCACATGGACAGCAACACACACATCAATGTGTTCCACACACATCAGCATGATCAACACACACAATAATGTTCCCTGCACACATCAATGTGTTCCACACACACATCAATGTGTTCCATACACAAACATTAATGTGCTCCACACACACATATCAACGTGCTCCACACACACATCAATGTGCTCCACCGACACATCAATCTGTGTCACAAAGACACATCAATATTTCCACACATACATATCAATGTACTCCACACACACATCAATGCGCCCCACACACACATATCCATGTGTTGCATACACATATCAATGTGCTCCACACACACATCAACGTGTTCCACACACACACATCAGTGTGCTCCACAAACACATCAATGTGCTCCACATACAAGAAATGGTGTTAAAATGTTGGTAATTAACAAAAGCGAAAGTCCAGTTATTCACGGGGTAGTGAAATAAATTATTTTGCGCTGGGAGAGCGAGAGGTCTTAATCGGGATGTCCAAATACGTATCTTCCCTTCCTCATATTGTGCCATAGAATCTTAGTAGCTCACTGCGCAGAAATAGGCCATTTGGCCCACCGCATCTGTACTGGACCTGTACTGGAATAACCCAAATCTAATTATGCTGGTCCGCTCTTTCTGCATAGCTTGGTATCATACTTGCTTCAGACAAGTGTTCCACCGTCCCCTTGAAAGATGTTCTGATGAAGGGTCATCGACCTGAAACGTTAACTCTGTTTCTCTCTCCTGCCTGACCCACTGAGATTTCCAGTATTTTCTGTTTTTGTTTTAATCCTTAAAACATGTAGCGGCCTTTGTCTCAAAGAGTGCCTCACGCGCATAACCTCTCTCCTCTCTGCCTCAGACTTAACACATCTCCTCTCTGTCTTCCTCTCTCAGACATCACCGAACTCACACAACCTCTCTCCTCTCTCTGAACCGTTAACTCTGTTTCTCTCTCCACAGATGCTGCCTGACCAGGTGAGATTTAAAGTGTTTTCTGTTTTTATTTTGTCCCTTAAACGATGTAGCGGCCTTTGCCTCAGAGAACACCTAACGCACTCTACCTCTCGCCTATCTCTCCCTCTCTATCTCTCAGAGAGCATCTAAATTACCTAAAAGCTTCTATTTTCCAATAGCACTCTTTGGGGTAAATTCATTTTTATCGCCCCTCTTTTATCCCAGTGATCACATTCAGTCCATCTCGCTCCTTGGTGAACGTGTTAAACCCCAAATAATTTCTTGGGTGTTAATCTTTAAAATGAGAATAGAGGTGAATGCAATGTTGAGATGAATGGCAATCTGTGCTGTGGGTCTTGGTGCTGTCAGGGTGAGGCCTCCCTCACAGACCGGAAGCCTGTTCATGGTGATAACATCAAATTGACGCTATTTCAGTCTCAGGCAACACAACTTCCTGTTTCTGTGCTGCCGGCTCCAAACCGCACATCTCACTTCTGAGCAGTAAATAAACACACGGGCCGCAATCTGGTGGAAACATCTGACAAGAGATCTATATCTGGACAGGGAGTCGGTGCAGAGCCACACATTGCGGTGACATTTGCAAATGAGCCTGTTGTTCAGAGTGTCCATTCTGGAAATGACTGGCGGTGTGTGTGGATCGGTCACTGAGCTCCCTCTGCTCTCTGAAGACGGGAGATAGTCACTCGCTCCCTTTCATTTTATATGGTGATGTTTTTCTTTACGCGGCGAGTTGTTGTGAAATGGAACGCACTGCCTGACAGGGTGGTGGAAGCAGATTCAGTAATAACTCTCGAATGGAAATTGGGCAGATACATGAAGGGAGAACATCACAGGGCTATGGGGAAAGAGGAGGGGTGGGTGACTAATTGGATCGCTCTTTCAAACAGCCGGCACAGGCACGATGGGCTGAACGGCCTCTTGCTGTGCTGTATCATTCTGTGATTCTATTTCTCAGCTTTTATGTCCCACCATCTCGTGTCTCCTCTTTTTACGTCTCTTTCTCTCTTTATCAGTCTTTCAAGGCTTCATACATTAAAGTTTAGACTACAGAAGTGGGCCGAATACTGCAGCTGGGGCCGAACCTGTGACTTATAAACCTTTAGCAATAACGTCCTTGCTTTAGAATGGAAATACGGGGCAAAATAATCCAGTATGTTCTCCCAGTGGAGTTTCTGTCCCTTCTGGAGAAGATACTGAACCGACTGCTTTAACACAAGAAACTCCCTTTGTTGTGGTTACACTAAGAACCCTGGGAGTCATTTTCATCGTCACGCTCGGGCGGTAACCCTGTTGCAGGATCCATCATCTGTAATAAAAACATAAGAACATAAGAAATAGGAGCAGTTGTAGGTCAAAAGGGCCCTCGAGCCTGCTGCACCATTTAATACCAAGGGTCTGCAGGTTTTCTCAAGGCCACAAAGAGGTTCACATCAACTTTCAGCTTTCAGTCCTCTTCCACCCCTTTATTTTTACACCAGACCTCGCTTCTGTTGTGATCTCTTCCCGATGTTATTCTTAAACCAGATCCCATTTCTTCTCTTGTAACACCACACTCCCCTCCTCTATTAGACAGGAGCATAGGAACACGAGGAGGATGGTCTGCCTCTCGATCCTGTACCTATAGCCAATTACATAAGAACGTAAGAAAACGTAGCAGGTGTAGGGCATGCGGCCCCTCAAGCCTGCTCCGCCATTTAATATAATCAGAGCTGCTCCGATCAGGGACTCAGCTCCACTTCCCTCCCCGCTTTCCATAATCCCTTTATTACCTTATCAGTTAAGAAACTGTCTATCCCGGTCTTAAATTTATACAGTGACCCAGCTTCCACAGCTCTCTGAGATAGCGAATTTCACAGATTTACAACCGTCTGAGATAAAAAATTCCTCCTCATCTCAGTTTTAAATGGGCGGCCCCTTATTATAAAAGTATAGAAACATAGAAACATAGACATTAGGTGCAGGAGTAGGCATTTCGGCCCTTTGAGCCTGCACTACCATTCAATAAGATCATGGCTGATCATTCTCCTCAGTATCCCGTTCCTGCTTTCTCTCCATACCCCTTGATCCCTTTAGCCGTAAGGGACATATCTAACTTTCCCTTGAATATATCCAATGAACTGGCATCAACAACTCTCTATGGTCGAGAATTCCACATGTTAACAACTCTCTGAGTGAAGAAGCTTCTCCTCATCTCTGTCCGAAATGGCTTACCCCTTATCCGTGAACTTTGTCCCCTGGTTCTGGACTTCGCCAACATCGGGAACATTCTTCCTGCATTCAACCTGTGCATTCCCGTCAGAATTTTACATGTTTCTATGAGATCCCCTCTCATCCTTCTAAACTCCAGTGAATACAGGCTCAGTCGACCCAGTCATTCCTCATATGTCAGTCCTGTCAACCCGGGAATCAGTCTGGTGAAGCTTCGCTGCACTCCCTCAATAGCCAAATGTCCTTCCTCAGATTAGGAGAACAAAACTGAACACAATATTCCAGGTGAGGCCTCACCAAGGCCCTGTACAACTGCGGTAAGACCTCCCTGCTCCTATTCACAAATCCCCTCGCTATGAAGGCCAACGTACCATTTGCCTTCTTCACCACCTGCTGCACCTGCATGCAAACTTTCAATGACAGACGTACCATGACACCCAGGTCTCGTTGAAACTCCCCTTTTCCTAATCCCCCGCCATTCAGATGATATTCTGCCTTCGTGTTTTTGACACCAAAGTGGATAACGTCACATTTATCCACATTATACTGCATCTGCCATGCACTTGCCCACTTACCTAACCTGTCCAAGTCACCCTGTCGTCTTTTAGCATCCTCCTCACAGTTCAAACCCCCACCCACCTTAGTGTCATCTGCAAACTTGGAGATATTACACTCAATTCCTTCATCTAAATCATTGATGTATATTGTAAATTGTTGGGGTCCCACCACTGAGCCCTGTAGCACCCCACTAGTCACTGCCTGCTATTCTGAAAAAGACCATTTATTCCGACTCTCTGCTTCCTGTCTGCCAACCAGTTCTCTATCCACGTAAGTACATTACCCCCAATTCCATGCGCTTTAATTTTGCGCCCCAATCTCTTGTGTAGGACCTTGTCAAAAGCCTTTTGAAATTCCAAATGCACCACATACACTGGTTCTTCCTTGTCTACTCTATTATTACATCCTCAAAAAATTCTAGAAAATTTGTCAAGCATGATTTCCCTTTCCTAAATCCATGCTGACTTGTACCGATCCTGACACTGCTTTCCAAATGCGCTGCTATTTCATCTTTAATGATTCATTCCAACATTTTCTCCACTACTGATGGCATGCTAACCGGTCCATAATTACCCGTTTTCTCTCCCCTACTTTGTTAAAAAGTGTCATTACATTAGCTACCTTCCAGTCCATAGGAATTGATCCAAAGTCGATAGACTGTTGGAAAATGATCACCAATGTACCCACTATTTCGAGGGCCACTTCCTTAAGTACTCCAGGATGCAGACTATCAGGCCCCGGGAACTTATCGGTCTTCAACACCATCAATTTCCCAACACAATTTCCCACCTAATAACCTTCTCACTAGACCCTCGTTCCCCCAGTATTTCATGAAGGTTATTTGTGTCTTCCTTCTTGAAGACAGAACCAAAGCATTTGTTCAACTAGTCTGCAATTTCTTCGTTCCCCATTATAAATTCACCTGAATCTGACTGCAAGGGATCTACGTTTGTCTTAACTAATTTCTTTCTCTTCACCTATCGATAGAAGCTTTTGCAGTCAGTTTTAAGTTCTGACTGAAAACCGCTAGTTCCAATTCTAGTCTCCCCTATCAGTGGAAACATCCTCTCTGCATCTACTATGTCAAGCCCCCCATAATATTATACGTTTCGATAAGATCACCTCTCATTCTTCTGAACTCCAATGAGTAGAGGCCCAAACTACTTAGCCTTTCCTGATAATCAACCCCTCATCTCCGGAATCAACCTTGTGAACCTCCTCTGAACTGCCTCCAAAGCAAGTTCATCCGGTCGTAAATATGGAAACCAAAACTGCACACAGTATTCTAGGTGTGGCCTCACCAATACCCTGTACAAATGCAGCAAGCCTTCCCTGCTTTTATAGTCCATTCCCTTTGCGACAAAGACCAAGATTCGATTGCCTTCATGATCACTTGCTCTACCTGCATACTAATCTTCTGCGTTTATTGCACAAGTGCCCCCAGGTCCCGCTATACTGTGGCACTTTGCAATTTTTCTTCATTTAAATAATAACTTGATCTTTGATTTTTTTCCGTCAAACTAGAACTAAAGGGCAAGATCTTAGAATAAGAGGCAGCCTATTTAAAACTGAGATGAAGAGGAATTTCTTCCCGCAGATGGCTGTAAATCTGTGGAATTCGCTGCCTCAGAGAGCTGTGGAAGCCGGGACATTGAATAAATTTAAGGCAGAAATACACAGTTTCTTAAACAATAAGGGAATAAGGGGTTATGGGGAGTGGACAGGGAAGTGGACCTCAATCCATGATCGGATCAGCCATCATCTTATTGAATGGCGGAGCAGGCCCGATGTGTCGTAAGAACATAAGAAATAGAAGCAGGAGCAGTCTATTTGGCCCCTCTTGCCCGCTCCACCATTTAATAAGATCATGGCTGATCTGTTGCTAGCTCAGCTCCACCTCGCTGCCCGCTCCCCATAACCCTTCACACCCTTGTCATTCAAAAATCTATCGAACTCCACCTTAAATATATTAAGTCGTAGCAGGATATTTAGAAAATCATAATTGCAATCAAGCAGCATAAGCTTGGTTTTATGAAAGGGAAATCGTGTTTGATAAATTTATTAGAGTTATTTGAGATATAACGAGCAGGGTGGATGAAGGGGAACTGGTAGATGGAGTGTATTTGGATTTCCAAAAGGCATTCAATAAGGTGCCACATAAATGTTACTACGCAAGATAAGAGGTCATGGTTTTTGGGGTAATATGGATGGAGGATTTGCTAACTAACAGAAAACAGGGTTGGGATAAAATGGTCATTTTCAGGTTGGCAACTGTAACTAGTGAGGTCACACAGGGATCAATGCTGGGGCCGCAAATATTTACAATCTATATTAATGACTTGGATTAAATGACAATGTAATGTTGCCAAATTTGCTGATTATACAAAGATGGGTGGGAATGCAAGTTTTGAAGAGGACACAAAGAGTCTGCAAAGGGATATAGACAAGCTGAGTGAGTGGACAAAAAAAATGGCAGCTGGCGTATAATGTGGGAAAATGTGAGGATATCAACTTAGGTAGGAAGAATAGAAAAGGGAAATATTGTTTAAATGGAGAGAGTCTACAGAATGCTGCGCGACAGAGGGATTTTGGTGTCCTTGTACATGAAACACAAACAGTTAGCATGCAGGTACAGCAAGTAATCAGGAAGGCAAATGGTATGTTGAGCTTTGTTGCAAGGGGGATGGAGTATAAAAGTAGGGAAGTCCTGTTCCAACTGCACAGGGTGTTGGTGATACCACACCGGGAGTGCTGCGTACAGTTGTCGTCTCCTTATTTAAGAAAGTACATACTTGCATTGGAGGCAGTTCAGAGAAGGTTCATGAGGTTAATTCCTGAAATGAAAGTGTTGCCTTGTGAGGAAATTATGAGCAGGTTGGGCCTGTACTCATTGGTGTTTAGAAGAATATGAGGTGATCTTATTGGTGGATATAAGATTCTGAGGGGTCTTCGCAGGGCAGATGCTGAGAGGATATTTCCCCTCGTTGGGGAATCAGGAACTAGGGGGCACAGTTTCAGAATAAGGGGTCACCCATTTATCACGGAGATGAGGAGGAATTTCTTCTATCAGAGGGTCGCGGATCTGAGAAATTCTCTACCTCAGAAAGCTGTAGAAGCTGGGTCATTGAATACATTCAAGGCTGAGACAGACGGATTCTTGAACTATAGAGGAGTCAAGGGTTAGGGGTACAGGCAGGAAAGTAGAGTTGAGGCCAATATCAGATCAGCCATAAGCTGACTGAATGGCGGCGCAGGCTTGAGGGGCCGAATGGATAACTCCTGCTCCTAGTTCTTATGTTCTTATATAGCAAACACCTTGTGTGTGTTTTTTATGTTCCTCTCAACAAACTGAGAGCTGTTGAACTGAGTGGACATTAGGAACCTGCGGCTGCCCATCCGGCGGTGCTGTGAGGTCACTGTTCCAGGCTCTGTCTGACACAGTCAGTGGGTCATGTGAAAGCTGAATGGAAAATACTGCAGGAAAAACAATCCTTAACATTAAAAACTGTGAGCAATTGGCACAGGGCAACACAAGTGTGAACTAGTAACATTTAACACACAGAGTGCCACTAAGTAATGCAAAGTGCAGTGAATTGCTCACCTTCAGTCCTGTCCCTCAATCCCGGTCCATCTCTGGGAGATTGTTACAAGATTCACCCCATCCTCTCAACACAAATATTACCGTCACAATACCAGATCATTATAACATTGCCCACTGCTGCTGATAGCTGTTAACAAGAATAAATGTTTTCCTAAGAAAAAAAAAATAATTGCATTCTCTCACACACGCAAATATATATCTTGACGATTATCAGTATCTATCTATCATCTGTCTCTCTATCTTACAGAGACAGGGTCTAGTGTAATATAAACAGAGACAACTTCTAGTGCAGTAATAACTGAGACAGGATCTAGTGTAATATAAACAGAGACACGTTCTAGTGCAGTAATAACAGAGACAGAGTCTAGTGTATTATAAACAGAGACAGGGTCTAGAATAATATAAAGAGACATGGCCTAGTGTAATATAAACAAAGACAGGGCCTCATGTAATATAAGCAGAGATACGGTATAGTGTAGTAATAACTGAGACAGGTACTGCTGTATAATAAATATAATTTTGCTGTAATCACTGAGGTACTGCCTAATGTAATCATTTTTATTTATTCGTCATGGCTTCTGGATTTCACTGGCAAGGCTAGCATTTATTGCCCATCCCTACTTGTCCTTGAGAAGGTGGTGCTGAGCCGCCTTCTTGAACCGCTGCAGTGCGTGTGGTGAAAGTACTCAGTGCTGACTTTGTTCTAGCGGTTTGATACAACTGAGTGGCTTGCTGGGTCATTCCAGAGGGCATTTAAGAGACCCTTACTGTGGGTCACATATAGGCCAGACCGGGTAAGGATGGCAGATTTCATTCCCTAAAGGACAATCCGGTAGTTTCATGGTCAGCATTACTCATATTAGCTTATGATTCCAATTTTATATTCATTTAACTGAATTTAAATTCGCCCAGCTGTTGTGGCTGGATTTGAAATCACGTCTCTAGATTATTCTTCGAGATCTGTGGATTTGTCCAGTATCATAACTACTATGCTACCGCACACTGTATAAACAGAGTCATGTTATAGTGCAGTAATAACTGAGACAGGTTTTCTTGTAAGATAAACAGAGAGAGAGTGTTTAGCGTAATGTAAACAGAGACAGGGTCTCGTGTAATGTAAACGTCTATGATTCTATCACCACCTCTCATCATTTTAATCACCTCAATAAATGTAACTAAGACACAGCCTTGCATATTATAAATAGATGCATGGTCTCGTGCAGTAATAACTAGGACAAAGTCGAGTGCAATATGAACAGGGGCAGGTTATACTGTAAAATATTTCACACATGGTCTAGGGCAGTAATAACTGAGACAGGGCCCAGTGTAATTTTAACAGAGACAGAGTCTAGTGTAATATAAACAGAGACAAGATGTTGTGTAATATAAACAGTGATAGAGTCTAGTATAATATAAACAGAGACAGGGTCTAGTGTAATATAAACAGTGTCAGGGCCGAGTGTGAAATAAACCGAGACAGGATCTAGTGTAATATAAACAGTGTCAGGGCCTAGTGTAAAATAAACAGAGACAGGGTCTAGTGTATTATAAAGAGAGACAGGGTCTAGTAGAATATAAACAGAGTCAAGGTCTAGTGTATTAAACCAGAGACTGGGTCTAGTGGAATATAAACTGAGACAGGTTCTCATGTGATATAAACATCTATGATTCTATCGCCACCTTTCAGCATTTTAATCACCTCTATTAAATCAACCTTTAACCTTCCCTGCTCAATCCCAATTTCTCTAGTCTCTGCATAACTGAAATACCTCATTCCTGGTAGAATTTTAGTCGAGAATGACTTGCTTCCACTCTAAAAGTGAGTTCTCGGGTGACTGGAAGGTCCGATGCGGGACCTACAGTCTCTGTCGCAGGTGGTCAGACAGTGGTTGAAGGAAAGGGTGGGTAAGGAGTCTGGTTTGCCGCATGCTCTTTCCGCTGTCCACGCTTGGTTTCTACATGCTCTCGGCGATGAGACTCGAGGTGCTCAGCGCCCTCCCGAATGCTCTTCCTCCACTTAGGGTGGTCTTTGGCCAGAGAGTTCTAGGTGCTGGTGGGGATGTTACACTTTATCAAGGGGGCCTTTTGGGTGTCCTTGAAATGTTTCCTCTGCTCCCTTGCCGTGCTGAAGCTCCATGTAGGAACCGCTGTGTTATGCCCCACAACCCTCCAAGGAGCTCCGCGCTCCTCCTATATTTGACTCTTGAGCATCCGTGATTTGAATCACCCCACCATCGCCGTGCCTTCAGCTGCCAAGGCCCTAAGCTCTGGAATTCCCTCCCTAACACTCTTCATCTGTCTTCCCTTCTTTAAGACGCTCCGTAAAACCTATCTCTTTGACCAAGCTTTTGATCACCTGTCCCAATATCTCATTCTGTGGCTCGGTGCCACAATTTGTTTGATAACGCTCCTGTGAAGCAATTTTAGGGCATGAAGTTGCCCCAATTCTGAAGGGATGGGACAGGTTATATGCGGGTAGAATGTTCCCGATGTTGGGGAAGTCCAGAACCAGGGGACAAAGTCTTAGGATAAGGGGTAAGCCATTTAGGACTGAGCTGAGGAAAAATTTCTTCACTCAGAGAGTTGTTAACCTGTGGAATTCCCTGCCGCAGAGAGTTGTTGATGCCAGTTCATTGGATGTATTCAAGAGGGGGTTAGATATGACCCTTACAGCTAAGGGACTCAAGAGGTATGGAGAGAAAGCAGGAAAGGGGTACTGAGGTGAACGATCAGCCATGATCTTATTGAATGGTGGTGCAGGCTCGAAGGGCCGAAAGGCCTACTCCTGCACCTATTTTCTATCTTTCTGTTTTTAATCTGTTCTGCACCGTCTTCAAGGCCATGACATATTTCCCAAAGTCTGGACTGAAATTAATTCAATCTCTATTGTTCCATTAGATCAATTATAAGGATTCTTGCTCTCTTAAAATTGGACTGAGCAGTAATCTGAGTATTAGGAATTATTAATTGATAAAGACGATATAACTTGTTCTGACAATGCAGATGGTGACTTGTCTGCTCAGCAACAGCAGCCTCTGCACGTTTCCTGTTTCAATAAGCTCACTCTCGCCACCTGCTGATCATGTACAACTACTGCAGGCGCCATAGTTTTTTAAATATGTTTATTCATTTCCACATACAAGAACTTGCATTTTCCAAGTGACGTTAGCCCAGAGGTGTTTCTCAGAGCAAACCACAAGAGGGCCAAGAGATGAGGGGGAGTTAAGGTAGAAAGGACACAACTCGTGTTATCAATTCTGAGGAGGTTTTCATGGGAAGGTGTGAAGTTATATAAGAACATAAGATTTAGGAGCAGGAGTCGGCCATACGGCCCCTCGAGCCTGCTCCGCCATTCAATAAGATCATGGTTTATCATTGACCTCAACTCCACTTTGCTGCATTATCCCCATATCCCTTGATTCTCCTACAGTCCAAAAATCTATCTATCTCAGCCTTGAATATACTCAACGACTCAGCATCCACAGTCCTTTGGATTGAGAATTTCAAAGACTCACAACCCTCTGAGTGAAGACATTCATCCTCTTCTCTGTCTTAAATGGACGACCCCTTATCCTGAAACAATGCCCTCTCGTTCTAGACTCTCCAGCCAGGGGAAACAACCTCTCCGCAGCTACCCTGTCATTACTCTTCAGAATATTGCACCTTTAAATGAGAGCATCTCTCATTCTTCTACACTGCAGAGAGCATAGGCCCATTCTATACAATCTCTCATCATAAAACATATCTCTCATCCCAGGATTCAATCTAGTGAACCTCCGTTGCACGACCAGTAAGGCAAGTATATATTTCCTTAGGTAATGAGACACAAACGGCCCAATGCTCCGCGACTCTGGAGTGCAGGTCCAAAGATCCATGAAGGTAGCAGGACAGGTAGATAAGGTGGTTAAAAAGGAACACGTGCCTTTATTAGTCGTGGCATAGAATATAAGAGAAGAGAGGTTATGCATTAAATCCATAAAACACTAGTAAGGCCACTAGTAAGGCATTCAGTTCTGGTCACCACATTATAGGAAAGATGTGATTGCACTAGAGAGGGTATAGAGGAGATGAACGAGGATGTCGCCTGGACTGGAGAATGTTACCTATGGGGAAAGATTGGATAGGCTGGAGTTGTTTTCTTTGGAACAGAGCAGGCTGAGGGGAGATTTAATTGACATGTTCAAGATTATATAGGGCCGAGATAGAGTGGATAGGAAGGAGCTATTTCGCTCAGCAGAGTCGTCAATAACCAGGGAGAATGGATGTAAAGTAATTAGTAGAAGGCTTATAAGGGATCGGGGAGAAATACTTTTCATCCAGAAGGTGGTAGGAGTCTGGAACTCACTGCCTGAAAGGGAGGTACAGGCAGAAACCCTCATCTCATTGAAAAATACCTGGATATGCACGTGAGGTGCCGTAACCTAAAGGGCTATGGATCAAGAGCTGGAAAGTGCGATTAGGCCGGATGGCTGTTTCTCGGGAGGCAGAGACACGATGGGTGCAATTGCCGTCCTCTGTGTTGTAAACATCTATGATTCTGTCACAACCTTTCATCATTTTAATCACCTCCATTATATCATTCTTCAACCTTCTCTGATCAATCCCATTTTCCCTAGTCTCTGCATAACTGAAATACCTCATTCATGTCAGAATTCTAGTTATTCTCTTCTGCACCATCTTAAGGCCTTGAAATACTTTCCAAAGTCTGGATTGAAATTAATTCAATCTCTATTGTTCCACCAGATTCATTCTAAGTATGCGTGTTCTCTTAAAATTGGACTGAGCAATAATCTCAGTATTAGTAATTATTGATTGATAACAATTATATAACTTGTTCTAACAATGCAGATTGTGACTTATCTGCTCAGCAACAGCAGCCTCTGCATGAATAAAGTTTCAATAAGCTCATTTTCGCCCTCTGCTGGTGATAAACATCTACTGCAGGGGCCAGAGTTTTTTAAACATGATTATTAATTCTGCACACAACAACTTACATTTTCCCAGTGACGTTCATCCAGAGGTGTTTCTCAGAGCAAGCCACAAGAGGGTCAAGAGATCAGGGGGAAAGGACACAATTCGTGTTATCAATTCTGAGGGGGTTTTCTTGGGAGGGTGTGAAGTTGTATGGAACATAAGATTTAGGAGCAGGATTAGGCCATACTGCCCCACGAGCCTGCTCCACCATTCAATAAGATCATGGCTGATCATCAACCTCAACTCCACCTTGCTGCATTATCCCCATATCCCTTGATTCTCCAACAGTCCAAAAATATATCTATCTCAGCCTTGAATATACTCAACGACTCAGCATCCACAGTCCTTTGGATTGAGAATTTCAAAGCTTCACAACGCTCTGAGTGATGGAATTCATTCTCTTCTCTGACTTAATTGGCCCACCCCTTATCCTGAAACTATACCCTCTCGATTTAGACTCTCCAGCCAGGGGAAACAACCTCTCAGCATCTAACCTGTCAATCCCCTTCGGAATCCTGTATCTTTCAATGAGAGCACCACTCATTCTTTTAAACTGCAGAGAGCTTAGGCCCATTCTGTACAATCTCTCATCATAAGACAGCTCTCTCTCATCCCAGGATTCAATCTAGTGACCCTCAGTTGCACCACCACCAAGGCAAGTATATCCTTCCTTAGATAAGGAGACCCAAACTGCCCCAGTTTTCGAGGACCTTGGAGTACAGGTTCACAGATCCCTGAAAGTAGCAGGCTAGATAGATACGGTGTTTTAAAAAGGAATACAGAATACGTGCCTTTAGTGATCATGGCATAGAATATAAGAGCAGCGTGATTAGGGATTAACAATATAAAACACTAGTTCGGCCACAGTGTGCAATTCTGGTCACCACATTACAGGAAAGATGTGATTGCACTATAGAAGGTACAGAGGAGATTGAAGAGGATGTTGCCAGGACTGGAGAATATTTGCCATGAGGAAAGATTGGACAGGCTGGAGTTGTTTCGTTTGAAACAGAAGAGGCTGAGGGGAGATTTAATTGACGTGTACAAGATTATTGTGGAAGGAAAATTATTGGAAAAAAGTCCTAAAAGACAGGATGACTCTACACTTGGAATGCAAGGATTAGTTAGGAACAGTCAGCACGGATTTCTTAAGGGAAGATCGACCCTTTTGGTTACCTCCTCAAAAAATGCAATGAAGTATAAAGAGTATGGCAATTCAGGGCAAAGTGGCAAGTTGTATGCAAAATTGGCTTGGAGGTAGGAAGCAAAGGGTAATGATTGATGGATTTCATTTGACTGGAAGGATGTTTCCAGTGGGTTTTCGCTGGGCTCAGTACTCGGTCCCTTGGTTTTTGTGGTATATATCTGTTTTATATGTGGACTTGTATTTACTCTGTACAGCCACCAAAGAGCTCATTTCACGGAGTCCCAAGGGATCCCATAATCCCTTGGAAACACAGGTATTTAAGAAGGTTTCACAGGTTGGAGAGGCACTGTGCAATAAAAGACTAAGGTCACACTTCATTTTGAGCTCACAGTGTTCAGTCTGACTCTTTCTCCATACACTAAACTGGCGACGAGATACAGTTAGTGCTGCTACAAGTATGATGAACAAAGTCACGTTGTTTTCGAAACGGAACGTACAGGACAGGTCACACATACCTGCAGCTACATGTCGGCAGATGTCTCAGAGTCTAACATCAAGGGTGATGAATGCAAGGCCATTAACACCTTGTGGCACTGCGGGGGTGATCATCGTTTCCATTCATGCCGATTCAAAGGATAAGTTTGCAAGGGCTGTGGAACAATGGGACACCTCCGACGAGTGTGCAGGTGAGCTGCTCAGCCTGTTAAACCTGCAAACCACCAGGTTACAGAGGAGGATCATGACGAAACAGAGCTTCAGATAGAGGAGGCAGAGGTACATGAGGTGCACACATTCACCACGAATTGTCCCCTGATAACGCTGAATGTTGAACTAAATGGACTCCCGGTGTCAAGGGAGCTGGACGCGGGTGCAAGCCAGTGCATTATGGGAAAAAAGACTTTTGAAAGGTTGTGGTGCAACAAGGCCTCAAGGCTAGTCTTAACTCTAATTCGCAGGAAACTAAGAACTTACACAAAAGAACTGATTCCTGTAATCGGCAGTGCTACCGTAAAGGTTTCTAACGATTGAGCGGTGCACAAGCTACCACTCTGGCGATGGTACCACGCTGCTCGGCAGGAGCTGGCTTGGAAAGATATGCTGGAACTCGGACGACATCCGAGCGCTATCACCCGCTGACGACACTTCCTGTGCCCAGGTCTTAAACAAATATCCTTCGTTGTTCGAACCGGGCTTCGGGAAATTCCAAGGAGCAAAAATGCAGATCCACCTAATTCCGGGGGCGCGACCCATCCATCACAAGTCGAGAGAAGTACCGTACATAATGAGAGAAAGGGGAGAGATCGAGCTAGACCGGCCACAAAGAGAGGGCATCATTTCATCGATCGAGTTCAGTGTGTGGGCCAGTCCTATTGTCCCAGTCCTCAAGGGGGATGGCACCGTCAGAATCTATGGTGATTACAAAGTAACTATCAATCGTTTCTCCCTGCAGGACCAATACCACTACCAAAAGCCGACGACCTCTTTGCAATGCTGGCGGCAGGAAAGACGTTCACGAAGCTGGATCTGACTTCAGCCTACATGATGCAGGTACTGGAGGAATCATCGAAGGCCCTCACCTGCATCAACACGCACAAAGGTCTTTTTGTTTATAACAGATGTCCATTTGGAATTTAATCAGCGGCGGCAATATTCCAGAGAAACATGGAAAGTTTACTGAAGTCGGTCCCGCAAACCATGGTGTTCCAGGACGAAATCTTGGTCACAGGTTGGATCACAGTCGAGCACCTGCAGAACCTGGAGGAGGTTCTTCGCCGACTCAACCGTGTGGGGCTCAGGTTAAAACGCTCGAAGTGACTGCAATCGAGAATGCACCGAGCCCACAGAACGTGACCGAACTGCGGTCGTTCTTGGGACTCTTGAACTACTTTGATAACTTCCTACCAGGTCTCACCACACTGCTAAAACTCCTACAGTTCTTCCTACGAAAAGGGGGCGAATGGGTTTGGGGAAAAAGCCAAGAAAATGCTTTCGTAAAAGCGAGAAAATTATTGTGCTCAAACAAATTGTTTGTGTTGTTTGATCCATGTAAGCATTTGGTACTAGCATGTGATGCGTCGTCATATGGCATCGGGTGTGTATTGCAACAAGCTAATGATTTCGGGAAACTGCAAATGGTTGCTTATGCATCCAGAAGTCTGTCTAAGGCCGAGAGAGGCTACAGCATGATTAAAAAGGAAGCGTTAGCGTGTGTCAATGGTAAAAAAAAAGCATCAACACATGTCTGGGCTAAAATTCGAATTGGAAACTGCCCATAAGCCACTTATATCCCTGGTTTCCGAGAGTAATGGGATAAATACCAACGCATCGGCCCGCATCCAGAGATGGGCGCTCACGTTGTCCGCATACAATTACGCCATGAAAACTGCGCCGATGATCTCAGTAGGTGCCGTTGCCCATCACGGGGGTGGAAATGATGCAGCCTGCAGATCCAGCCATGGTAATGGAAGCATTTGAGAGTGAGCAATCACCCGTCACTGCCCAGCAGATCAAAACCTGGACAAGCCAGGAACCCGTATTATCTCTAGTCAAAAGCTGTGTGCTTCACGGGAGCTGGTCCAGTGTCCCAGTGGAAATGCAGGAAGAGATAAACCCATTCCAGCAGCGCGAAGATGAAATGTCTATACAGGCAGACTGCCTTCTGTGGGGCAATCGATTAGTGGTCCCGAAGAAGGACAGAGACACCTTCATCAATGACCTTCACAGTACCCACCCAGGCATCATAATGATGAAAGCGATAGCCAGATCTCACGTGTGGTGGCCCGGTATCGATGCGGATTTAGAATCCTGAGTTCACAGATGTAGTACATGCTCGCAGTTAAGCAATGTACCCAGGGATGCGCCGCTAAGTTTATGGTCTTGGCCCTCCAAACCGTGGTCTAGCGTACACGTCGACTACGCAGGCCTGTTCTTGGTTAAAATGTTCCGTTTGGTTGTAGATGTGTACTCCAAGTGGATTGAATGTGAGATAATGTCGGCTAGCATGTCCGCTGCCACCACTGAAAGCCTGCAGGACATGTTTGCCACTCACGGCTTACCCAATGTTCTGGTGAGCGACAGCGGGCCATGTTTTACCAGTGCTGAGTTCAAAGAATTAAAGACTCGTAACGGGATCAAACATGTCACATCCGCCACGTTTAAACCAGCGTCCAATGGTCAGGCAGAGAGAGCAGTGCAAACCATAAAGCAAGGCTTGAAGAGGGTAACTGAAGGCTCACTGCAGACTCGCCTATCCCGAGTCCTGCTAAGCGACTGCACGCGACCCCACTCACTCACTGTGATCCCACCTGCTGAACTGCTCATGAAAAGAGCACTTAAGACAAGGCTCTCGTTTGTTCACCCTGAACTACATGAAGAAGTAGAGAGCAGGCGGCTTCAACAATGTGCAAACCATGATAGTGGAAATGTGTCACGCGAGATTGAAGTCAATGATCCTGTATTTGTATTACATTATGGACAAGGTCCCAAGTGGCTTTCCGTAACTGTCGTGGCCAAAGAGGGGAGCAGTGTTTTTCGGGTCAAACTTTCAAATGGACTCATTCACCGGAAACACTTGGACCAAACCAAACTCACATTCACGGACTACCCTGAGCAACCCACCTTTGACCCTACATTTGTAGACCGCTAACATATACGCCAGTGACAAATGACACCACGGTTGATCACGAAGCAGAACCCATCATCCACACTAGCCCTGCAGAGCCCAACACACTAGGCAGCCCAGCAAGGCCAGCTGCACAGAGCCCAGTGAGGGCCCAACAAATGATTCAACAGCAACAACACCAGCTTTCACATCGAGATGATCAACTAGGGCAAAAAGGGACCCAGATCGACTCACATTGTAAATAGTTACCCGATTGACTTTGGGCGGGAGTGTTGTTATATTTGTGGACTTGTATCTATACTGTACAACCACCAGAGGGCTCATTCCCCGGAATCCCAAGGGATCCCATAATTCCTTGGGAGCGCAGGTATTTAAGAAGGCTTCACAGGTTGGAGAAGCATTCTGGAGACCTGCAATAAAAGATTAAGTTCACACTTTACTTTTGAGCTAACAGTGTTCAGTCAGACTCTTTCTCCATACACTACACCATCAACGATTAAATTTGAATATAGGGAGTATGATTAAGAATTTTGCAGACGACACTAAAATTGGCTGTGTGGTTGATAATGAACAGGAAAGTCATGTGCTGCAGGAGGATATCAATCTACTGGTCAGGTGGGCAGAGCAGTGGCAAATGGAATTTATTTCAGAGAAGTGTGAGGTGATGCATTTTGGGAGAGCTAATAAGGAAAGGGTATACACATTAAGCGGTAGGCCACTTAATAGTGTAGATGAACAAAGGGACCATGGAGTGCTTGTCACAGACCCCTGAAAGTAGCAGGCCAAGTGGATAAGGTGGTCAATAATGCTTATGGAATGCTTGCCTTTATTGGCCAAGGCATAGAATATAAGAGCAGGAAGGTTATGCTTAAAGTGTATACTACTTTGGTTAGGCCACAGCTGGAGTACTATGTGCAGTTCTGATAGCTATGCTATAGGAAGGACGTGATTTCTGATTTCACTGGAGAGGGTGCAGGTGCGATTTACTAGTTTGCTGCCTGGAATGGAGAATCTTAATTATGAGGACAGATTGGATAGGCTGGATTTGTTCTCATTGAAACAGAGGATGTTGAGTGGAGACCTCATTGAAGTGTACAAAATATTGAGGGGCCTGGACATAGTGGATAGTAAGGGCCTATTTCCATTGGTGGAGCAATCTATTACGAGGAGGCATACTTTTTAGATGGTTGGTGGAATGTTCAGAGGGGATTTGAAAGGGGGGTTTCTTTACATAAAGGGTTCTGGGGATCGGGAACTCTATGCCTGGAAGAGTGGTGAATGCAGAGAACCTCTCCACTTTTAAGAGATGATTGGATGGGAACTTAAAGGTTACAGACCGAGAGCTGATAGCTGGGAGTAGACTGGACGACTTTTTGTTGGACGGAGCAGATATAATCGTAAGTACTGTGGGGAACAGAATTCGGCCAGGGTGATCTCTCCGAATAATTTCGATCACCTGGATGGGTCAGAGAGTAATTTTCCCAGATTTTTTCTCCCTAAATTGGCCGAGGATTTTTTCTGTTTTTTGCCTCTGGTTTTGAGATCACATGGCTCCTGTTGAGGTGGAATGTAGAATGTTTTAGTATAAGAGGTGTCACAGTTGTGTGGGGCGGACTGGTTGGGCTGGGTGCTCTTTGCCTTTCGATCATTCTTCATAGGTTTATATGTAAATTTTAGGATTGCTGAACAAGGCCTGTGCAGCTCTTTGTCAATCGGCGTGGACACGATGGAACGAAATGGCCTCCATCAGCGCTGTAAATTTCTACGTTTCTATGTTTCTAGTATAAGGGGCCGAGATAGAGTTGCAAGGAAGGAACTATTTCGCTGAGCAGAGTGGTCAATAACCTGGGAAAATAGATGTAAAGTAATTGCTGGAACGATTCGAGCGGGTGGAGGAGGTCTGGAACTCACTGCCAAAAAGGGAGGTACAGGCAGAAATCCTCATATGTTTGAAAAAGTACCTGCATATGCACTTGAGGTGCCATAACATACAAAGCTATGGACCAATGGAAAGTGTGATTCGGCCGCATCATTGTATTTCGGCCGGCACGGACATGATGGGCAAAAAGACCTCCCTCTGTGTCGTAAACCTCAATGATTCTGTCACAACTTTTCATCGTTTTAATCATTTTTATTAAATCATCCTTTAACCTTCTCTGCTCAATTCCAGTTTTCCTCGTCTCTGCATGACTGAAATATCACATTCCTGGCAGAATTCTAGTAAATCCTTTCTGCACCATCTTCACGGCCTTGATATACATCCCAAAGTCTGGTTTGAAATTAATTCAATGTCTATTGTTCTATCAGATTAATGATAAGGACGAATGATCTTTTAAAATTAGACTGAGCAGAATTCTGAGTATTTGTAATTATTGATTGATAACAATTATATAACTTGTTCTGACCATGCAGACTGTGACGCATCTGCTCAGCAACAGCAGTCTGCATGATTCCTGTTTCAATAAACTCACTGTCGCCACCTGCTGATCATAAACATCAACTGAACATAAGAACATAAGAACAGAAGAATTAGGAACAGGAGTAGGCCATCGAGCCCCTCGAGCCTGCTCTGCCATTCAACAAGATCATGGCTGATCTGGCCGTGGACTCAGCTCCACTTACTCGCCCGCTCCCCGTAATCCTTATTCCCTTATTGGTTAAAAATCTATCTATCTGAGATTTGAATACATTCAATGAGCTCGCCTCAACTGCTTCCTTGGGCAGAGAATTCCACAGATTCACAACCCTCTGCGAGAAGAAATTCCTTCTCAGCTCTGTTTTAAATTGGCTCCCCCGTATTATGAGGCTGTGCCCCCTAGTTCTAATCTCCCTGCCCAGTGGAAACAACCAGTCTGCCTCTATCTTGTCTCTCCCTTTCATTATTTTAAATGTTTCAAAACGATCAGCCCTCATCCTTCTGAACTCCAACGAGTAAAGACCCAGTCTACTCAATCTATCATCATAAGGTAACCCTCTCATCTCCAGAATCAGCCTAGTGAATCGTCTCTGTACCCCCTCCAAAGCTAGTATATCCTTCCTTAAGTAAGGTGACCAAAACTACACGCAGTGCTCCAGGTCTCACTAATACCCTGTACAGTTGCAGCAGGACCTCGCTGCTTTTGCACTCCATTCCGCTCGCAATGAAGGCCAACATTCCATTCGCCTTCCTGATTACCTGCTGCACCTGCAAACTAACTTTTGGGATTCATGCACAAGGACCCCCAGATCCCTCTGCATCGCAGCATGTTGTAATTTCTCCACGTTCAAATAATATTCCCTTTTACTGTTTTTTTCCCAAGGTGGATGATCTCACATTTTCCGACGTTATATTCCATCTGCCAAACATTAGCCCATTCGCTTAACCTATCTAAATCTCTTTGCAGCCTCGCATGTGTCCTCTACACAACCCACTTTCCAACTAATCTTTGTGTCTTCTGCACATTTTGTTACACTACACTCTGTCCCCTCTTCCAGGTCATCTATGTATATTGTAAACAGTTGTGGTCCCAGCACCGATCCCTGTGGCACACCACTAACCATCGACTTCCAACTCGAAAAGGACACAATTATCTCGAAAAGGACACAATTATCCCGACTCACTGCTTTCTGTTCACCAGCCAATTCTCAATCCATGATAATACATTTCCTCTGACTCCACGTGCCTTTATCTTCTGCAGTAACCTTTTGTGTGCCAACTTATCGAATGCCTTTTGGAAATCTAAATACACCGCATGCATCGGTACACCTCTATCCACCATGCTCGTTATATCCTCAAAGAATTCCAGTAAATTAGTTCAACATGATTTCTCCTTCATGAATCCAGGTTGCGTCTGCTTGATTGCACTATTCCTATACTGCAGGCGCCAGAGTTTTTTAAACATGATTATATAATTCCACACACAACAACTTACATTCTCCCAGTGACGGTCAGCCAGAGGAGTTTCTCAGAGCAAACCACAAGAGGGCCAAGAGATCAGGGGGAGTTAAGCGACAAAGGACACAATTAGCGTTTTCAATTCTGAGGAGGTTTTATTGGGAAGTTATATAAGAACATAAGAAATAGGAATAGGAGTAGGCCAGACGGTCCCTCGAGCCTGCTCCGCCATTCAATAAGATCATGGTTGATCATCTACCTCAACTCCACTTTGCTGCAATATCCCCATATCCCTTGATTATCCTACAGTCCAAACATCTATCTATCTCAGCCTTGAATACACTCAACAACTCAACATCCACAGGCCTTTGGATTGAGAATTTCAAAGATTCACAATGCTCTGAATGATGAAATTCATCCTCTTCTCTGTCTTAAATGGCCCGCCACTTATCCTGAAACTATGCCCTCTAGATGTAGACTCTCCAGCCAGGGGAAAGAACCTCTCAGCATCCAACATGTCAACCCCCCTCAGAATCATTTAGCTTTCAATGAGATCTGAATTGCTCATTCTGTGTTTCCAGATTTGGATATTGAGCAACGCGGGCAATAAAACACAAGCAAAATAGTGTGGGCGGGCGGGAGCGGGTGATTAGTAAACTGCGGGTAGGCCGCACCGCACGATTTATAAAGTTGGAGAACAGCCTCAAGGCCTGAAGGTGAACCAGCGGCCCGGTCTATGTTCCATCCGACGGCGCACGTGAGGATTTTTATTGGTGACAGGCCCGTTACGGACAGCCATCTTGGTGAATGAAAGAGCGAATGGTTCCCCTCGCAGTGCGGCCATCTTGGCACTGGAATGAAGAGTGGGCAGGGATTTGGTGTCCCAGTGACCATGAGATAAAACCATTGACTCATTGATTTTATTCTCACTCTGCACACAGCGGGTGAAGAACTGAACCCATCCAGAGCAGAGGGAAGGAGAAAACTGGGAGTGCAGGAAAGAAACGTCGGAGATGGTGCGATGGGTTTGGAATTCAGCACAGGGAGGAAGGAGAGTGTGTGGGATGGGGATTTACAGGTTTGGGGGAACAAGAGAGGAAAGAATGTTCCATAGAAAAGAGAATTGTCTGTTCTGAATTCAGTGTCTGAAAGGTTTCACTGATGCACATCTCCAATGAGAAAGTGCTGATTAATCCTTGCTGACAATGCTTACTGACTTGTACATTACACACAGCGGCCCCTCCATTATCCACCAGAAAGAAGGGGAATCGGAATTGGTGGGGAATCAATGTCCCAAATGTTGCCCCTCCATCTGGTGCAGCAATCTCCTCGGCAGGGGAATAGTAACATAGAAACATAGAAAATAGGTGCAGGAGTAGGCCATTCGGCCCTTCGAGCCTGCACCGCCATTCAGTGAGTTCATGGCTGAACATGTAACTTCAGTACCCCATTCCTGTTTTCTTGCTTTACACCTTTATCCCCAAAGTAGTAAGGGCTACATCTAACACATTTTTGAGTACATTTAGTGAATTGGCCACAACAACTTTCTGTGGTAGAGAATTCCACAGGTTCACCACGCTCTGGGTGAAGACATTTCTTCTCATCTTGGTCCTAAATGGCTTACCCCTTATCCTTAGACTGTGAACCCTGGTTCTGGACTTCCCCAACATTTTTGAACATTCTTCCTTCATCCAACCTGTTTAAACCCATCAAAATTTTAAACATTTCTATGAGTTCCTCTCTCATTCTTCTGAACTCCAGTGAATACAAGCCCAGTTGATCCAGTCTTTCTTGATATGTCAGTCCCGCCATCCCGGGAATCAGTCTGGTGAACCTTCGCTGCACTCCCTCAATAGCAAGAATGTCCTTCCTCACGTTTGGAGACCAAAACTGTACACAATACTCCAGGTGTGGCCTCACCAATATAGTAACACATACTACAACTATAGTAACACATTCCTGCCCCTGTACTCAAATCCCCTCGCTATTAAGGCCAACATGCCATTGGCTTTCTCGACCGCCTGCTGTACCTGCATGCCAACCTTCAATGACTGATGTACCATGACACCCAGGTCTCGTTGCACCTCCCCTATTCCTAATCTGTCACCATTCCGATAATAGTCTGTCTCTCTGTTTTTACCACCAAAGTGGATAATCTCACATTTATGCACATTATACTTCATCTGCCATGCATCTGCCCACTCACCTAACCTATCCAAGTCAATCTGCAGCCTCATAGCATCCTCCTCACAGCTCACATTGCCACCCAACTTAGTATCATCCGCAAATTTGGAGATACCACATTTAATCCCCTCGTCTAAATCATTAATGCACAATGTAAACAGATGGGGCCCCAGCACAGAACCTTGCGGTATCACACAAGTCACTGACTGCCATTCTGAAAAGTACCCATTTACTCCTACTCTTTGCTTCCTGTCTGCCAACCAGTTCTCAATCCACGTCAGCACACTACCCCCAATCCCATGTGCTTTAACTTTGCTCTTGTGTGGGACCTCGTCGAAAGCCATCTGAAAGTCCAAATACACCACATCAACTCGTTCTCCCTTGTCCACTCTACTGGAAACATCCTCAAAAAATTCCAGAAGATTTGTCAAGCAGGATTTCCCTTTCACAAATCCATGCTGACTTGGACCTATCATGTCACCTCTTTCCAAATGCGCTGCTATGAAATCCTTAATAATTGAGTCCATCATTTTACACACTACCGATGTCAAGCTGACTAGTCTACAATTCCCTGTTTTCTCTCTTTTTCCTTTCTTAAAAAGTATGGTTACATTGGCTACCCTCCATTCCATAGGAACTGATCCAGAGTCTATGGAATGTTGGAAAATGACTGTCAATGCATCCGCTATTTCCAAGGCCACCTCCTTAAATAGTCTGGGATGCAGTCCATCAGGTCCTGGGGATTTATCTGCCTTCAATCCCATCAATTTCCCCAACACAATTTCCCGACTAATAAAGATTTCCCTCAGGTCCTCCTTCTTGCCAGACCCTCCTCCTTCTTACCAGACCCTCTGACCCCTTTTATATCCGGAAGGTTGTTTGTGTTCTCCTTCGTGAATACCGAACCAAAGTACTTGTTCAATTGATCTGCCATTTCTTTGTTCCCCGTTATGACTTCCCCTGATTCTGACTGCAGGGTAACTACGCTGGTCTTTACTAACCTTTTTCTCTTTAGATATCTAAAGACGTTTTTGCAGTCCGCCTTAATGTTCCTTGCAACCTTCCTCTCGTACTCAATTTTACCTGCCCTAATCAAACCCTTTGTCCTCCTCTGCTGAGTTCTAAATTTCTCCCAGTCCCGGGTTCGCTGCTATTTCTGGCCAATTTGTGTGCCACTTGTTTGGCTTTAATACTATCCCTGATTTCCCTTGATAGCCACGGTTGAGCCACCTTCCCTTTTTTAATCTTACGCCAGACAGGGATGTACATTTGTTGCGGTCTCTAAATGTCTGCCATTTCCCATCCAAAGTCAACCCCTTAAGTATAATTCGCCAATCTATCCTAGACAATTCACGCCCAATACCTTCAAAGTTATCCTTCTTTAAGTTCTGGACAATGGTCTCTGAATTAATTGTTTCATTCTCCATCCTAATGTAGAATTACACCATATTAAGGTCACTCTTTCTCAAAGGGCCTCGCACAACGAGATTGCTAATTAATCGTCTCTCATTACACAACACCCAGTCTAAGATGGCCTCCCCCCTAGTTGGTTCCTCGACATTCCGGCCTAGAAAACCAACCCTTATGCACTCCAGGAAATCCTCCTCCACCGTATTGCTTCCAGTTTGGTTAGCACAATCTATATGCATATTAAAGTTACCCATGATAACTGCTGCACCTTTATTGCATGCACCCCTAATTTCCTGTTTGAATCCATCCCCAACATCACTGCTACTGTTTGGAGGTCTGTAGACAACTACCACTAATATTTTTTGCCCTTTGATGTTCTGCAGCTCTAACCATATCGATTCCACATCATCCAAGCTAATGTCCTTCCTAACTACTGCATTAATCTCCTCTTTGACCAGCAATTCTACCCCACCTCCTTTTCCTTTTATTCTATCCTTCCTGAATGTTGAATACTCTTGGATGTTGAGTTCCCAGCTCTGATTATCCTGGAGCCACGGCTCTGTAATCCCAATCATATAATATCCGTTAACGTCTATTTGCACAGTTAATTCATTCACCTTATTATGGATACTCCTTGCATTAAAAGACAAAGCTTTCAAGCTTGTTTATTTTAACACCCTTTGTCCTTTTAGAATTAAGATGTAGTATGGCCCTTTTTGTTTCTTGCCTTTGTTTACTCGGCCTTCCACTATTGCTTTTTACCTTTCTACCGTCTGTTTCTGGCTCCATATTACTTCGCCCTGTCTCGCTGCACAAGTTCCCATCCTCCTTCCATATTATTTTAAACACTCCCGAATTGCATTAGCAAATGTTACCCCTAGGAGATCAGTTCCAGTCTTTCCCAAGTGCAGACTGTCCCTTTTGTACAGGTCCCACTTCCCCCAGAACTGGTTCCAATGTCCCAGGATTTTGAATCCCTCCCTCTTGCACCACTGCTCAAGCCACGTATTTATTCTAACTCTCCTGCTCCCTCTACTCTGATTAGCACGCGGCACTGCTAGCAATCCAGAGATTCCTACCTTTGAGGTCCTACTTTTTATTTTAACTCCTACCTCCCTAAATTCAGATTGTAGGACCTCTTCCTGCTTCTTACCTATATCGCTGGTACCTACATGTATCACGACAACTGGTGTTCACTCTCCCTCTCCAGAAAGCTCTGCAGCCGCTCCGAGACATCCTTGAACCTTGCACCAGGGAGGCAACATACCATCCTGGAGTCTCGATTGCAGCCGCAGAAACTCCTATGTACTCCCATTACAATAGAGTTCCCTATCACTTTAGCTCTCCCACTCTTTTTCCTGCCGTTCTGTGCAGCAGAGCCACACATGCTGCCATTAACCTGGCTGCTGGTGCCTTCCCCTGGTAAGTCATCTCCCCCAACATTATCCAACATGGTATATTTTTTTTGGAGGAGATGACCGCAGGGGACTCCTGCACTACCTTCCTGCTCTTGCCTTGTCTCTTGGTCACCCATTCACTATCTGTCCTAATCCTTACCTGCGGTGTGACCAACTCACTAACTGTGCTATCCACAACACTCTCAGCATCGTGCATGGTCCAGAGTGAGTCCATCCGCAGCTCCAATGCCATCATGTGGTCTGTCAGGAGCTGCAGCTGGACACACATCCTGCACACATAGTAGTCAGGGACACTGGAAGCGTCCCTGATTTCCCACATAGCACTGGAGGAGCATAACATGGGTCCGAGCTCTCCTGCCATGACTTAACCCTTAAATTAATTTACTTACTAAAATTTACTTAAACACCAAACAGCTGCTTAGTAGTTCGCTGCCAATTAAACCAATCTAAAAGTTAGTCTAAAACAGAGTTATACTTACCAGTCGAACAGCCAACCACTTACCAGCTAGGCTGTGACGTCACCTTTCGATTTCACACCCCTCTATCAAGTCTGCAGCTGGTTGGGCTTGACTCTGGGCCTCCGTCTCCTACTCTTGCACTCCTTGTCAGCTGCTCTAGTGTCAGCACTGGTAGGAAAAATAAGACAAAACAGCACCAGCCACCCCAACTTCCCCGAACTCACCCACTTACCAAACTCATAAATGCCACTCTATGCTGCTGCACTCCGTGCTCTGCACGAGCTGCCTCTTTTTAAACTGTATCTAGGTCAGATGACTCACTACTGGTCAGTCGTTTACAGAACTGATTTTAACTAACTGCTAATTGCCTCCTACTAGACAGTTACCTTGTTTTTCTCTGTCTAAATCTGAAAGATTCCCAACTATTTAACGTTTCCCTTTTAAATTAAACTGCTACTTACTTCGAAGCTACTGGCAATTGCCACTAACAATTTACTCCAGCCTCTAAATGATTTAAAGAGAATAACCCTTAAAACTCACCCACTTACCAAACTCACAAATGCCATTCTATGCTGCTGCACTCCTGCTCTGGAGACAAGTCCAATCCAGGTAACGGGCTGAGTTTAATCCTTCTGGGCCTGTGGGGTTGGTTTATATGAGACAGGAGGCGATTGGTGTCAGTGACTGTGGGGTTGGTTTATATCAGACAGGAGGGGATTGGTGTCAATGACTGTGGGGTTGGTTTGTATCAGACAGGAGGGGATTGGTGTCAGTGACTGTGGGGTTGGTTTATATCAGACAGGAGAGGATTAGTGTCAGTGACTGTGGGGTTGGTATATATCAGACAGGAGGGGATTGGTGTCAGTGACTGAGGGATTGATTTATATCAGAGAGGAGGGTATTGGTGTCACTGACTGTGGGTTGGTTTATTTCAGACGGGAGGGGATTGGTGTCAGTGACTGTGGGGTTGGTTTATATCAGACAGGTGGGGATTGGTGTCAGTATCTAACCCGTGCAGTACCATTCCTGTGAGTGTTTAATGGGACAGTGCAGAGGAAACTTTACTCTGTATCTAACCCCGTGCTGTAGCTACCCAGGGAATGTTTGTTGGGGCAGTGTAGATGGAGCTTTGCTTTGTATCTAACGCGTGCTGTACCTGCCCTGGTTAGTGTTTCATGGGCCAGTGTATATGAAGTTTTGCTCTGTATCTAACCCGTGCTGTACCAGCCCTGGGATGTCCGATCGGACAGTGCAGATTCATTTTTACTCTGTATTTAAGCCCGTGCTGTTCGTGTCCTGGGAGTGTCTTATGGGACACTGTAGAGGGAGCTTTACTTCGTATCTAACACGTGCTGTACCTACCCTGGGAGTGTTTGATGTGGTAGTGTAGAGGGAGTTTTACTCTGTATCTAACCCCGCGCTGTACCTGCCCTGGGAGTGTTTGATGGGACAGTGTAGAGGGAGCTTTACTCTGCTTCCAACCCCGTGCTGTACGTACCCTGGGTGTGTTTGCTGGGGCAGTGAAGATGGAGCTTTACTCTGTATATAACATTATCCACCCCTCAACCGCCAGTTCCCGGTTTCTCCTGCATCGTTCCAGCCGGAAGCACAAAAAAGCGGCCCCATGGCAAACTCCAGGACAGGAAGTGAATCATGGAAAGTCTGTAAATAACCGCACTTTGGTGATTAGTTGAGGAGAGCACCTCACCAAAATTACAGAGCGAAAGCTTATAGTGAAAGACAGAGTATTGGGAAGAGGAATGGAGACAGAGTCGGCACCTGCAGGGGCAAAGAGTGAGGGGAACCAGTGAGTGTTGAACTGAACCCAGCCAGAGTCAGCACCTTCAGGGGAGGGAAACCAGTGAGTGTAGAACTGAACCCAGTCAGAGTTCGTAGCTTCAGGGGAGGGGAATCAGTGAGTGTAGAACTGAACCCATGCAGATTCAGCAGCTTTATGGAAGGGGAACCAGCGAGTGCAGAAGTGAACCCAGCCAGAGTCAGTACCTTCAGGGGAGGGGAACCAGTGAGTGTAGAACTGAACCCAGTCAGAGTCAGTATCTTCAGGGGAGGGGTACGAGTGAGTGTAGAACTGAACCCAGCCCGAGTCAGTACATTCAGGGGAGGGGAACCAGTGAGTGTAGAACTCCCCGCTGCGAATGGTGGAATATTTTTCACGCAGTATAAAAGATTAAAGCTTTTTCCACAGTCATTTCACTGGAACATTCTCACTCGGGTGTGTGTGCATGTCTCGGTGATTTTCCAGTCACACTGATGTTTGAAATATTTTCCCACGAACAGAATAGGCAAACATTTCTTGTTCCACATTCAAAGGCTGATGATATTCAGGTCCTGATGAATCGAGTGACTGTCAAATCTTGATTGGTTTAAATTTCTGGTCTGTAAATCCTCCCCTTCTAACACGCGAAAAATAAGTTTACAAAAGTCCAGGATAGAAAATCTAAACAGACAATTCTAGTTCCTATGGAATATTCTTTCCTCTCTCGTTCCCACAAACATGTGTTCCAATTAAACTAGAATAAGACAACATAAGCAACAAAAGCCAAGGGAACCTTCCCAATGAAACCTGAATGTAATTCCCAGTGTGTATGAGACCCTCCATACCCTGAGGTACCATTGGTCGTGGAAGGCATTAAGGAACCAGTGCACAATGCATGCTCTCTCTCCAGGGCCATCCGGGCACCGACAACACAAACGACCACAAGAATTTGGCACAGGAATAGGCCATACAGCCCCTCGAGCCTGCTCCGTCATTTAATAAGATCATGGTTGATCATTGACCATCACTCCACTTTCTTGCCCTCTCTCTATATCTTTTGATTTCCCGATATTCCAAAATTCTACCTGTCTCATTCTTTACTATATTCAACACCTCAGCACTCACAATCCTTTGGGGTAGAGAATTCCAAATATTTGCAAATCTCTGAGTGAGGACATTCCTCCTCATCTCAGTCTTATATGGCCTACCCCTTATCCTGAGACTATGCCTCCTAGTTCCAGCCTTTCCAGCCGGAGGAAACAACCTCTCAGCATCCATCCTTTCAAACCCCGTCAGAATTGTATATGTTTCAATGAAATCACCTCTCGTTCATATTAACACCAGAGAGTATAGGCTCGTTCTGCTCAATCTCTCCTCTTAGGAGAATCTCCCATCCCGTTAATCAGTCTGACAAACTTTTGTTGCACTCCCTCAGATTAAGGAGACCAGAACTGTGCATTATACTGCAGGTGTGGTCTCACCAAGGCCTTTTACAATTGTAGCAAGACTTTGTAAGTCTTGTATTCCAACCACCTGGCAATCAAGGCCAACATGCTTTCCTAATTGCGTGCTGGACCTGCATGCCAGCTCTCTGAGTTTCCTGTGCAAGGACACCTAAAAACATTTATTAGTTTTTCACCATTAATAAAATATTCTGTTTTTCTATTCTTGCTAACAAAGTGAATAACCTCACATTTCCCCACATTATACTTCATCTGCCACCTTAATGCCCACTCACTTAACCTGTCCATATCCCTCTGAAGCTCTTTGCGTCGTCCTCACAACGTACTTTCCCTTCTGGATTTGAATCGTCAGCAATCCTGTATACAATGCACTTGGTCATTAATATAGACTGTAAATAGTTCAAGTAAAGTGCTGGCACCCCACTAGTCACAGCCTCCCAACTGGAAAATGACCCGTTTATCCCTACTCTCTGTTTTCCATCCGTTAACCAATCCTCTAACCATACTAATATATTACCCACAACTCCATCAGCTCTTCAGTTGCATTTCATGTGGGCGCACCAAATGCTTTTTGGAAATTCTAAAATATTACATCCACTGATTCCTCTTCATCCACCCTGCTAGGTACATCCTCAAAAAAATTAATAACTGTATTAAACACGATTACCTTTCATAAATTCACGTTGACTCTGCCTAATCATACCATGATTTTCTAAAAGCTCTGTTACCACTTCTGTAGTAATGGATTCCAGCATTTTCCCAAGGACCGATGTCAGGTTAACTGTTCTGTAGTTTCCCGTTTTCTCTCTCCCTCCTTTCTTGACCGTGGAAGAGAGGCAGGCAGCGAAAGTGATCCACGTCTGGGCCTCGCCCACGCCGGACCTACAAGTTGCTGTTTGAGCCAGGCCCAAGAGCAGGTCCAGGAGAAGATCCTCCGCCTTACCAACCCCCCTCAGCACCAAGCGGCCAAAGATTAGGAGCACGGGGCTCAAGTGTAACCAAGAGTTGAGGAGCGGCCCCTTCAGGTAACTATTCAGGGGCTGCAACCTCTCACACTGAATATATACATGGCCCATGGACTTCTCTAGGCCACGAACATCACATGCGGCCTGGGAGTAAGGTGAAGCCGAAAAAGAGTGCGTATGACAGATGTCAGGTCGAGAATACATCTGAGAGATCTAACGGTTTATGTGCACAGATCGTTAAAGGTGGCAGGACAGGTTATGAAAGCAGTTAAAAAAAACTTACGGGAGCTTGGGCTTCATGAATAGAGGTATAGAGTACAAAAGTGTGGAAATTAAGATGAACATGTATAAAACATTGATTCGGCCTCAACTGGAGTAGTGTATCCAATTCTGATCACCGCATTTTAGGAAGGATGTGAAGGGCTTAGAGAGAGTGTAGAAAAGATGTACGATAATGATTCCAGGGATGAGGGCCTTCAGTAACGTGGATAAACTGGAGAAGCTGGGGCTTTCTCCTTAGAGCAGAAAAGATTTGATAGAGGTGTTGAAAATCATGAGGGGTCTGGACAGAGTAGTTAGAGGGAAACTGTTCCCATTGGTGGAAGGTTAGAGAACCAGAGGACACAGATTTAAGGTGATTGGCAAAACAACCACAGGCAACATGAGAAAAAACATTTTTACACAGCGAGTGGTTAGGATCTGGAATGCACTGCCTGAAGGGATGGTGGAGGTTCACTCAGTCACTGGTTTCAAAAGGGAGTTGGATATGTATCTGAAGGAGAGAAATTTTTCGGGCTACAGGGAAAAGGCAGGTGAGTGGGACTAGCTGAAGTGCTCTTGCAGAGATCCGGCACGGGTTCGACAGGCCGAATGGCCTCCTTCTGTGCTGTAACCATTCTATGATTCTAACGAGGCCCAGCTGTATCTCACCACCACTTCTCTCGACCCCTCCATAGTCTCTAAATTGTCAGACTGCTTGTACAACATCCAGTACCAGGTGAGCAGAAATTTTCCCCAATTAAATATTGGGAAGACTGAAGCCATTGTCTTTTGTCCCCATCACAAACTCCATTCACTCGTCACTGACTGCATCCCTCTCTCTAGCATCTGGCCGAAGCTGAACGAGACTGTTCGCAAACTTTCACCCTGAAATGATCTTCCGAACACATATCCGCACCTTAAACAAAACCACCTATTTCCACCCCCATAATATTGTCCGTCTCCGCCCCTGCCACAGCTCATCTGCTGCAGAAGCTCTCAACCATGCCTTTGTTACCTCTCGATTTGACTATTCCAACACACTCCTGGCTGGCCTCCCATGTTCTACACGAAGTAAACCCGAGCTCATCCAAAACTCGGCAGCCCGTGTCCTAACTCGCACCAAGTCCTGTTCACCCAACATCGATGTGACCTACATTGGCTCCCTGGTATGCAACGCATCATTTCAAAATTCTTATCATATTTACAAATCTCTCCGTGGCCTCGTCCCTCCCTATCTCAGTAATATCCTTCAGGCTCAAAAGCCCACCCCCCTCCCCATATATCTGTGCTTCTCAAATTCTGCCCTCTTGAGGAACCGTAATTATAATCGCGTAACCATCGGTGGTCCTGCCTTCTGCTGCCTAGGCCTAAAGCTCTAGAACTCCTTTCCTCTGCAGGTAGGAGGTTTAGAGGGGATTTGAGGGAAAATGTCTTCACCCAGAGGCTGGTTGGGGTCTGGAACTCACTGCCTGAAAGGATGGTCGAAGCAGAAACACTCAGCACATTTAAAAAGTACTTGGATGTGCACTTGAAGTGCCATAAGCTACAAGGCAACGGACCAAGAGCTGCAGAGTGGGATTAGGCTGCATAGCTCTGTGTCGGCCGGCACGGACACGGTGGGCTGAAATGGCCTCCTTCCGTGCTATAAATTTATATGATTCTATCATTCTAAATCTATGATTCTAAATGGGCAGTGTTTAAACTACAATGCAGGGGAATGGGAATCTGTGCAGGGAGGCAGAGGGAAATAAAAAGGGGCAGAAGCAAAAGGTAGGAAGGAGAAATGCAAGAGTGGAGGGCAGAGAAATCAAGGGCAAAAATCAAAAAGGGCCTACAAAAGGGCACACTACAACATGATTCTAAAAGGACAAAGACTGTTAAAAAACAAGCCTGAATGCTCGGATTCTCAGTGCGAGAAGCATTCGTAATAAAGTGGATGAATTGACTGCGCAGGTAGCTGTTAACAGATATGATGTAATTGGGATTACGGAGACATGGCTCCAGGGTAACCAAGGCTGGGAACTCAACATCTAGGGGTAATCAATATTCAGGAAGGACAGACAGGAAGGAAAATGAGGTGGGGTAGCGTTACTGGTTAAAGAGGAGATTAACGCAATAATAAGGAAGGATATTAGCGTGGATGATGTTTTATCTATACGGATACAGCTGCGAAACACCAAAGGGCAGAAACCATTAGTGGGAGTTGTGTGCAGACAATCAAACAGTAGTAGGGAGTTTGGGGATGGCACAAAACAGGAAATTAGGGACACGTGCAATTAGGGTACAGAAGTTATCATGGGTGACATCAAGCCATAACTTGATTGGGCTAACCAAACTGGTAGAAATACTGTGGAGGAGGATTTCCTGGAGTGTAGCATCACCATAGGCAGTCCCTCGAAGCGAGGCTGACTTGCTTCTGCGCCAAAAAGGGTTGAGTTCACAGGTGTTTCAATGAAGGACCTAATATTCCAGATCCCGAACTACGCTTTGGAGGGTGGACGATGCCTGTGCTTGGATGTTTTTAACGTGTGATAGCCGTTGCACACCAGCCACCACACAGGCTTGATAGAGCTAGGTCTTGGTCAATTGGCAATGATTACCTCAGACGACTGGAGACCAGCTCTGCAGCACGGACCTAGCGTGCACACAAGTAGCAGTGTGGGCAGGTCCATGCTGCCTGTGGGCACTCGCCTCTTCTGGGCCCCAGACTCACGCCTCTCCTGGGCCCGGGTCACTTCCCTCTACAATCTCTTGCAGCTCCTTGGCCCCTCCTGCTGTGCCTGCTCGCACTGCGATGAGCGACCTGGCTTCACAGCCGTCGACCTCCTGCAGTGGTATGCCACCGCCGCACGCAGTTACATCTGATGGCCCCGGCCTGCTGATGGTCTTGCAGGCCGGGACCGTGCTGCCGCACCCTGCTCCCTCGAATGCAGCCTTTCAATCACAGTAAATCCTCTAGAGTGTAAAGGGATGGTTTCTAGACCAACATGTCGAGGAACCAACTGGAGAGCAGGCCATCCTAGACTGGGTGATGTGTAGCGAGAGAGGATTAATTAGCAATCTGGTCGTGCCGGGCCCCTTGGGGTAGAGTGACCATAATGTGGTAGAATTCTTTATTAAGATGGAGAGTGACACAGTTAATTCAGAGGCTAGGATCCTGAACTTAATGAAAGGAAACTTCGACGGTATGAGACGTGAACTTGCTGGGATCGACTGGAAAATGATACTTAAAGAGTTGACGGTGGATAGGCAATGGCAGACATTTAAATATCACATAGATGAACTTAAACAATTGTACATCCCTGTCTGGAGTAAAAATAAAACAGGGAAGGTGGCTCTACCGTGGCTAGATAGCGAACTTAAGGATAGGGTTAAATCCAAGCAAGATGCATCTAAATTGGCCAGAAAAAACAGCAAACCTGATGACTGGGAGAAATTTAGAATTCAGCAGAGGAGGACCAAGGGTTTAATTAGGAGGAGTGAAATAGAGGTATGAGAGTAAGCTTGCAGAGAACATACAAACTGACTGTAAAAGCTTCTGTAGATTAGTGAAGAGAAAAAGATTAGTGAAGACTAATGTAGGTCCCTTGCAGTCAGAATCAGGTGACTTCATAATGTGGAAAAAGGAAATGGCAGACGAACTGAACCAATACTATGGTTCTGTCTGTATTAAGGAAGACACGAGAAACCTCACGAAAATACTAGGGAACCGAGGGTCTAGCGAGAAGGGGGAACTGAGGGAAATCCTTAATAATCAGGAAATAGTGTTAGGGAAATTGAAGGGACTGAAGGCCGATAAATCCCCACGGCCTGATAGTCTGCATCCCTGAGTACTTAAGGAAGTGGCCCTAGAAAATGTTGATGCATTGGTGGTCATTTTCCAATATTCCATTGACTCTGGTTCAGTTCCTAATGATTGGAGGGGAGTTAATGTAACCTCACTTTTTAAAAAAGGAAGGAGCGAGAAAACAGGGAATTATAGATCGATTAGCCTGACATCGTTGGTGGGGACAATGCTGGAATCAATTATTAAAGATGTAATAGCAGCGCATTTGGAAAGCAGTGACAGGATGAATCCAAGTCAGCATGGATTTATGAAAGGGAAATCATGCTTGAAAAATCTTCTAGAGTTTTTTGAAGATGTAACTCGCAGAGTGGACAAGGGAGAACCAGTGGATGTGATGTATTTGGACTTTCAAGAGGCTTTTGACAACGTCCCACACAAGAGATTAGTGTCCAAAATTAAGGCACATGGTATTGTGGGTAATGCATTGACGTGGATAGAGAACTGGTTGGCAGACAGGAAGCAAAGAGTCAGAATAAACGAGTCCTTTTTAAAATGGCAAGCAGTGACTAGTGGGGTGTCATAGGGTTCAGTGCTGGTACCGCAGCTATTTACAATATACATTAATGATTTAGACGAAGGAATTGAATGTAATATCTCCAAGTTTGCAGATGACACTAAGCTGGGTGGCAGTGCGAGCTGCGAGGAGGAAGCTAAGAGGCTGCAGGGGGACAGTGGCTGGTTCGGTGAATGGGCAAATGCATGTCAGATGAAATATAATGGGGATAAATTTAAGGCTATCCACTTTAGTAGCAAAAATAGGAAGGCAGATTATTATCTGAATGGTGACAGATCAGTAAAAGGGGAGGTGTAAAAAGACCTGGGTGTCATGGTTCATCAATCATTGAAGATAGGCATGCAGGTAAAGTATGCAGTAAAGAAAGCAAATGGTATGCTGGCCTTCATAGCGAGGGGATTTGAGTATAGGAGCAGTGAGGTTTTACTGCAGTTGTACAGGGACTTGGTGAGACGATATCTTGACTATTGTGTGCAGTGTTGGTCTCCTAATCTGATGAAAAACGTTTTTGCTATTGACGGAGTGCAGCGAAGGTCGACCAGACTGATTCCCGGGATGGCAGGACTGACATACGAGAAAAGATTGGATCGGCTTGGCTTATACTCACTGGAATTTAGAAGAATGAGGGGATCTCATAGAAACATATAAAAATCTGACTGGACTGGACAGGTTAGATGCAGGAAGAATGTTCCCGATGTTGGGGAAGTCCAGAACCAGGGGGCACAGTCTAAGGATAAGGGGTAAGCCAGAAAGTGTGAGGTCATCCACCTTGGAAAAAAAAACAATAAAAGGGAATATTATTTGAATGGGGAGAAATTACAACATGCTGCGCTGCAGAGGGACCTGTGGGTCCTTGTGCATGAATCCCAAAAAGTTAGTTTGCAGGTGCTGCAGGTAATCAGGAAGGCGAATGTAATGTTGGCCTTCATTGCAAGAGGGATGGAGTACAAAAGCAGGGAGGTCCTGCTCACACTGTATAGGGTATTGGTGAGGCCGCACCAGGAGTACTGCGAGCAGGTTTGGTCACCTTACTTAAGGAAGGATATACTAGCTTTGAAGGGGTTACAGAGACAATTCACTAGGCTGATTCCGGAGATGAGGGGGTTAACCTATGATGATGGATTGAGTAGACTGGGTCTGTACTCGTTGGAGATCAGAAGGATGAGGTGTGATCTTATAGAAACATTTAAGAAAATAAAACGGATAGACAAGATAGAGGCAGAGAGGTTGTATCCACTGGTCGGGGAGACTCAAACTAGGGGGCACAGCATCAAAATACGGGGGAGACAATTTAAAACTGAGTTGAGAGGGAATTTCTTCTCCCAGAGGGTTGTGAATCTGTGGAATTCCCTGCCCAAGGAAGCAGTTGAGGCTAGCTTATTGAATGTAGTCAAATCACAGATAGATAGATCTTTAACCAATAAGGGAATTAAGGGTTATGGGGAGCGAGCGGGTAAGTGGAGCTGAGTCCATGGCCAGATCAGCCATGATCTTGTTGAATGGCGGAGCAGGCTCGAGGGGCTAGATGGCCTACTCCTGTTCCTAATTCTTATGTTCTTATGTTCTTCTGAGATGAGGAGAACCTTTTTCACCCAGTGTGTTGTGAACCTGTGGAATTATCTACCACAGAAAGTTTTGAATCCGATTCGTTGGACATATTGAAAATGGAGTTAGATGTGGCCCTTATGACTAAAGGGATCAAGAGATATGGAGAGAATGCAGGAATGGGGTACTGAAGTTGCATGATCAGCCATGATCATATTAAATGGAGATGCAGGCTCAAAGAGGCGAATGGCCTACTCCTGCACCTACTTTCTATGTTTCTACGCTTCGGTATCAAATTATTCTCCAATAACGTTCCTATGAAGTGCCCTTGGACGATTTACTACGTTGAAGGCACTATATAAATCGAGGCTAATGTTGTAACTGTTGCCCAGGATGGTGTTGTGAGGTGATGACACGCTTGTTGCCCAGGTTACTGTTGTGAGGAGATGAAGAGCCTGTTGCCTAGGTTATTTTTGTGAGGGGATGAAGAGCCTGTTGCCTAGGTTATTGTTGTGAGGTGATGAAGAGCCTGATGCCCAGGTTACTCCATCTCGCGGGCACTGGGACCTTGAAGGCCCGCCAACTTATTGTTCCTGGGCAAGGTGGTCGCGCATGTGCTGTGACCCCGCCCTGTGCTAGACGGTGGCCAGTGACCCCGCTAAGCCGGGCCTGCCACCGCCGGGCATAGCCGGGGCGTGTGGGCTGTGATTGGAGCCTGAGGCCTACAACAAATGTATGTTAGGCTCCCCGGCCCACACGCAGATCCACATCCTTCCCCGCCCCTACAATCTCCGACCGCCTCCGTGAAGCATCTGACACACTCGAACTCTGGGCAAACGCCGCAGCTGCAGGTTCTTGCTTGGGGCCTGAGGCCTAACCCGGGTGTTTAGAAAGCCCCCCCGCCAGGTCCAGGCTCCCCTGCGCTGCCCGCCGCCTCCCCATTCCGGAATCTTCTCTCCGCCTCCAGCCGTTGGGCAGTCTATGGTCCAGGGGCATGTGACTGGAGCCCACGGCCTGATTGACAGTAGCTTCCACCCAATGGTGACTGAGATCGCCGGAACTGTGGGGGCCGAGTGTTACGCGCGCTGGAACGTGATGACATCATGACGTCAATGCAACTTGATTCTCCTGAGGGAGAGAGGCTGGAGGTCAAGGTTGATGACATTTTGTGCTGACCCTTGACCTCCCTTGCTCCCCAGTGCAGACCAGGAGAGGGTGCACATTCCAGCTGCTCACTGTGGGGGTGTCAGCTGACCAAGGCTGGGCTGCTGGTGGGCAGACTGCAGTTAACCTCACTGTCCTGGGCTCCTTCCACTGGTCACTGTCCACTCACCACAGCAGCAAAGGCCAAGTCTGCTAAAGGGACTATGATGCCCCCAAGGTTGAATAGGCTGACAACAATCACTGCATACCCTCACACATTGGCACTTTGGATGGACACTGGAAGGCAACCAGTGACTGTGGAACTGCTCACTGTAGGGGAATAGGAGGGTATGTTGATAGGGTGAGAGTAGGGTCGTGTGGCATTTAAACCCCGACGTGGACCAGTTCGGCCAAATGGCTTGTTTCTGAGCTGCACGTTCTATAAAATACCGTGAAAGGTCAAATCAAGGATATCAGCAAAAACAAAAACTAATCTTGTATTTATATAACGCCTTTAATGTGTAAAACGTCCCAAGGAATTTTACAGAGTATTATAAGTGAAAAAACTTGACACCAAGCCACATAAGCAGATATTAGGACAGGTGACCAAAAGCTTGGTCAAAGACATGAGTTTTAAGGAGCATCTTAAAGGAGGAATGAGAGGCGGAGAGGTTTAGGGAACGAGTTTTAGAGCTTGGGGCCAAGGCAACAGAAGGTTGGGCGATGATCATCAGGGATGCTCAAGAAGGCAGAATTAGAGGAGAGCAGATATCTCAGGGGTTGTGGGGCTGTGGAGGAGATTACAGAGATAGGGAGCAGCGAGGCCATGCAGTAATCTGATAACAAGCATGAACATTTTGAAATCGAGACATTGCTTAACCGGGAATTATGTCGGTCAGCGATGCTTGCCCAACATTCTAGGCACACACACCTTCCCTCGTTCACCTGACCCTTGCTGGCTGCGATATTGCATCCTGTGCCCTCGCTTCCACTTGCTTCTGCAAGAAAAAAAACAAAAGGAAAAACATCAATGCTCTGTGAGAGATCTTCCCTACAGAGGTCAAACTTAGCTTATCTGAATTAGATTTCCCATCCCGAATGCTTGAGCAGGAACTCCTATCTATTTAGCTCATCAATTTTATTTTCACAAAAACCTGTGTCCAGCCTTTGTGATTTAACAATACAAAAACTATCTGCAATGCGTTTACAGCAAGTCTGTTATCTTCCCCCTCGAGCAGTCTGTCGTAGAAGATAACACATGACGCCAAATCATTCATTCCAAGCATTTGTTTTTAAAGTCTTAAGTTCAATTTTGTTACTATGCTGTGGCATTCAAGATTCATTACTGCATATAAGAAGCTGAACATTACTGGAGTTCTTCTCTTTTGTTCCAGCAAAGTTCAAGGTCGATAACACCTTGAAGTTATTTCCATTTTAAACAACCCTCTTGGTAATCTTGCACCATTATCGTCATCTTCATAGGCAGTCCCTCGAAACGAGGATGACTTGCTTCCACGCCGAAAAGGAATGCCTTCACAGGTGTTTCAATGAAGGACCTAATATTCCGGATCCTGAACTACATGTTGAAGGGTGGAAGATGCCTTTGCGTGTAATAATTTATCTCTGTGCAATTGATTAGCAAATATTAAGAATGATGTGCTTTGTAGACACACACACATATATACATACATGCATATATACATGCACATATACATATATATATATACATAAAGGGACAGGGACTCCCCTTTCGCTACCTCTTTATAGTTAAAGGGACAGTCCAGTTTATATTGTGTCGGAGGACTTTACGAAGCGAGCTACCATTACCAGTCGTTCCCTTCTGTACTGTGCAATGATTGTAAAGCTATATCAGTGACTTGAGCCATTCAAAAATGTCTCACTGTTTTTGATGATCCATTTCACTTGCTTGTCTACTTTGGAAAGAGTTCAGAATTGTGCATTGTGATGAAGGTTTCATTTACAGGCAGAGTCAAATTTGTTTCAAAATATTCTGTTCCCACCCTTCTCCAACTCCCCCCCCCCCCCCCCACCCCGCCCCCCGCGCAAATGTTAGAACACTGCAGTACTGACTGGGAAGGTCCCAAGTTCGATCCTTGATCTGGGTTGTTAGTTGAGCTCAGCCAAGGCAGCAGTTCACAGCTTATAATTGTCCTCAGTACAACTGGGAAGTGTGTGGATGTCATTTGAGGACAGGAGTTGAGGCTGTGATGCCTAACACAGTGGAAATCCTGCTGGCACTCACTGAATCGACTGACCGTGAGGCACTAGAGGTTAACTAATGTCTGTGGCATTGCACCGAGCCAGATTCAGCACTTCCTGGAGATAATAAAGCTCAGGCGATGAAATGAAAGTTGATTTTAGACAGTAAATGTCTAGAATAAGGAATTTAGAGTTTAGGAGGGACAGGAGGGGACAGAAAGATCTATAGATTCTAGAATTGTCTGTTCTGAATTTATATCCAGTACTTAAAGTAACAACGTTTGTAACCACCATTTATTTGCAGGGTATTAGAAGGGGAGGATCTGCAACTGGGAAACGCAATCCAGGCATCGCGTCAAGATTTGACAGATTCGCCGGATTGATCAGGATCATCTTATCATCAGCCTTTGTAAAAACACCAATCACAGCGGGGAGAAACAGGACACATGTTCTGTGTGTGGATGCTCCTACAACCAATCGTTCAGCCTGTGAGACTCGTGCACCCACCTGACTCAACACTGTAAATGTGGGGACAGCGGGAATGGATGCTGTTGTGCGTGGAAAGTGATTCAATCGCTCATCTCACCAACTGACATTCGAGGAGATAGATAACAGACTTTCTCCTGTGAATATAGAGCTGGGTTATTGGGCCGTGATGTGTTCACTTATTCATCTTGGTGACTCTAAACCTTTGCCAATTATTTCATGTGATCAGTTTACATGTACATATTTTTAAAAATACATTTGCTGAGTGGATTCAAATTTAAATTGAAACCAGGTTTGCAGGCGGGGTGTTCCATTCACACATCGAAGGTTAGACAGATGCTGCGGGGCACACGCTAATTCCAGTATCTGAAAGTGATTAACAGACTGGTAACTTGTCCCGGAGAGTAACCGATGGTATGAGAACTGTAATAATCCAGAGTTAGAAAGGAGAAAAGGCCCAAAATGGTGCAGTCAGTAAAAGGACATCAATTAGTCCCCTCTTGTCTTGGAGATATCAAATATCGACACACTGTGTTATTTGAAACATGAAAATATTAAACTCTAGCCCAGTTATAGGTTATTCACATCAACAGAAACAAACCCCAACTGGTACAACAAACTTGATTCAATCAGGATGCGATTACCAGCAGCAAAAACAATAGAATCCAACCCCTGCAGTCATTTGTGAACTCGCTGGTATCTCAGCAGGTGGGATAACTGAATGAATCCCTTCCCACACTCAGAACAGGAGAACGGCCTTTCCCCGGTGTGATTTCGCTGGTGTGTCAGCAGGTGGGATGACTGAGTGAATCCATTCCCACACTCAGAGCAGCTGAACGGCCTCTCCCCGGTGTGACTGTGATTATGCATTTCCAGCTTACAAGATTGGGTTCAGTTCTGCATTCGCTATGCGCAGAGTGAGAATACAATCAATGAGCTGCTGATTCTCTCCGCTCGACAATGGGTCTTTTGTGCTGGCCCAATAGGGTGACCCGGGCTGGCCCAATAGGCTGAGCCTGGGCTGGCCCAATAGGTGAGCCGGGCTGGCCCAATAGGGTGATACGGGCTGGCCCAATAGGGTGAGCCCAGGCTGGCCCAATAGGTGAGCCCGGGCTGGCCCAATAGGTGAACCCGGACTGGTCCAATAGTGTGAGCTGCGCGGGTTCAATAGTGTGAGCCAGGCTGGCCTAATAGGGCGTGCCTAGGTTGGCCCAATAGGTGAGCCCGGCCTGGCCCAATAGTGTGACTGGGCTGGCCCAATAGGGTGAGCCCAGGCTGGCCCAATATGTGAGACTGGGCTGGCCCAATAGGTGAGCCCGGGCTGGCCCAATAGTGTGAGCCGGGCTGGACCAATAGGGTGAGCCCAGGCTGGCCCAATAGCTGAGTCCGGGCTGGTCCAATAGTGTGAGTCGGGCGGGCGCAATAGTGTGAGCCAGGCTGGCCTAATAGGGCGTGCTCAGGCTGGCCCAATAGGTGAGTCCAGGCTGGCCCAATAGGTGAGCCGGGCTGGCCCAATAGGTGAGCCCGGGCTGGCCCAATAGTGCGGGCGCAATAGTGTCAGCCAGGCTGGCCTATTAGGGCGTGCCCAGGCTGGCCCAATAGGTGAACCCGGACTGGTCCAATAGTGTGAGCTGCGCGGGTTCAATAGTGTGAGCCAGGCTGGCCTAATAGGGCGTGCCTAGGTTGGCCCAATAGGTGAGCCCGGCCTGGCCCAATAGTGTGAGCTGGGCTGGCCCAATAGGGTGAGCCCAGGCTGTCCCAATATGTGAGACTGGGCTGGCCCAATAGGTGAGCCCGGGCTGGCCCAATAGTGTGAGCCGGGCTGGACCAATAGGGTGAGCCCAGGCTGGCCCAATAGCTGAGTCCGGGCTGGTCCAATAGTGTGAGCCGGGCGGGCGCAATACTGTGAGCCAGGCTGGCCTAATAGGGCGTGCTCAGGCTGGCCCAATAGGTGAGTCCAGGCTGGCCCAATAGGTGAGCCGGGCTGGCCCAATAGGTGAGCCCGGGCTGACCCAATAGTGTGAGCCGGGCGGGCGCAATCATATGAGCCAGGCTGGCCTAATAGGGCGTGCCCAGGCTGGCCCAATAGGTGAACCCGGACTGGTCCAATAGTGTGAGCTAGGCGGGTTCAATAGTGTAAGCCAGGCTGGCCTAATAGGGCTTGCCCAGGCTGGCCCAATAGGTGAGCCCGGCCTGGCCCAATAGTGTGAGCTGGGCTGGCCCAATAGGGGGAGCCCAGGCTGGCCCAATAGGTGAGTCTGGGCTGGCCCAATAGGTGAGCCGGCCTGGCCCAATAGGGTGAGACGGGCTGGCGCAATAGGGTGAGCCCAGGCTGGCACAATAGGTGAGTCCGGGATGGTCCAATAGTGTGACCATGGTGGGCGCAATAGTGTGAGCCAGGCTGGCCTAATAGAGCGTGCCCAGGCTGGCCCAATAGGTGAGCCCGGGCTTGCCCAATAGTGTGAGCCGGGCTGGCCCAATAGGGTGAGCCCAGGCTGGCCACATAGGTGAGTCCGGGCTGGTCCAATAGTCTGAGCCGGGCGGGCGCAATCGTGTTTGCTAGGCTGGCCTAATAAGGCGTGCTCATGCTGGCCCAATAGATGAGTCCAGGCTGGCCCAATAGGTGACCCGGGCTGGCCCAATAGGGTGAGACGGGCTGGCCTAATAGTGTGAGACAGGGTGGCCCAATAGGGTGAGCTGGGCGGGCCCAATAGTGTGAGCCGGGCTGGCCTAATTGGGCGTGCCCAGGCTGGCCCAATAGGTGAGCCCGGTCTGGCCCAATAGTGTGAGCCGGGCTGGCCCAATGAGGTGAGCCTCGGATGGCCCAGAGTCACCAGACAACAATCACCAGAACAACAAGGTTCCCTTTCAGGGGCCACTGACCTGGGCACAAACATGTGGTCCAATCAAACTGACAGACACCCTGAAGCCCCGCCCACCCATTGTCCCTGCCGTGTCGAAACTCCGAGTCGAGCACTTGCTTTAGGAGGCTTGTATTGGTTATATGGACAGCAGAGTACACTCCATAACGCCTCACGGTTGACCTTGTCAAAGGCCTTGGTCATGTCAAAGAATGTTGAACCAAACCCTCAGTCACTGACACCAAGTTCCTCCCATGTGATATAAACCAACCCTTGTCACTGACAACAAGTGGACTGGGAAAATATGTAAGCGGGTAAGACTGTAGAAATGCAATGGCAAACATTTAAGGAGATATTTCATTACTCTCAGCAAAGATTTATTCAAGTGAGAAATAAAAATGGTAAGAGAAGGATGAACCATCCCTGCCTAACTAAGGAAGTAAAGGATGGTATCAAATTGAAAAAAGGCATACAATGTTGCGGGCGACAGTGGAAGGCCTGAGGATTGGGAAATTTTTAGAAACCAGCAAAGGACGACGAAAACAATGATAAAGACAGTGAAGATAGCAGATGAGAGCAAATTAGCAAGGAATATGGAAACAGAAAATAAGAGCTTCTACAGGGATATAAAACGGAAACAAGCAGCTGAAGTCAACGTTGGTCCCATAGAAGATGAAACTGGAGAATTAATAATGGGAAACACGGAAATGGCAGAGACATTAAAAATTAATTTTGAACTGGTCTTCATGGTAGAGGGCAACAAAAAACTTCCCAATAGTTGATAACCAAGGAGCGATTGCGGGGGGCGGGGGAGCGGGGGAGCAATCACTATCAGTAGAGATCAAGTACTGATCAAACGAATGGGACTAAAGACGGACAAGTCCCCTGGACTTGATGACATGCATTCTAGGGTCTGAAAAAAGTGGCTGCAGAGATAGTGGGTGCATCGGTTTTAATTTAACAAAATTCCCTCAATTCTGGCGAGGTCGCAGTGGACAGGAATACCGCAAATGTAACATCCCTAATTAAGAAAGGAGTGAGACAGAGAGAAGGAACCTATAGACCAGTTAGCCTACCATCTGTCAGTGGGACAATACTGGAGTCTATCATTAAGGAAAAGTAGCAGGACATTTAGAAAATCATATTGCAGTCAAGCAGAGTCAGCATGGTTTTATGAAAGAGAAATCATGTTGACAAATTTCCTGGAGTTGTTTGAAGATGTAACGAGCGGAGTATATAAAGGAGACCAGTTGATGTTGTATATTTGGATTTCCAGAAAGCATTCCATATGGTGCTACACAAAAAGCTATTGCACAAGCTAAGAGCTCATGGGGTTGGGGGTAATGTATCACCGTGGATGGAGGATTGGCAAACTAACAGAAAACAGAGAGTCTGGATAAATGGATCATTTTCAGGTTGGCAAACTGTAGCTAGTGGAGTGCCACAGGGATCAGTGCTGGGGCCTCAACTATTTACAATTTATATTAATGACTTGGATGAAGGGACCGAGTTTAACATAATCAAATTTGCTGATGATACAAAGATGTTTGGGAAAGTAAGCTGTGAGGAGGACGCAAATACTCTACGAAAGGATATAGCCAGGCTCAGTGAGTGCGCAAAATCTGGCAGATGGACTGTAATATGTTAAAATGTCAGCTTATCCCCTTTTGTAGTACAAATAAAAAAGCAAATTATTATTTAAATGGGGACGATTACAAAATGCTGTCGTACGGAGGGATCTGGGGGTTCTTGTATATGAAATGCAAAAATTTAGCATGCAGGTAGAGCAATAATCCGGAAAGCAAATGGAATGCTGGCCTTTATTGCAATGGGGATGGAGTATAAAAGTAGGGAAGTCCTGCTACAACTGTACAGGGCGTTTGTAAGACCACACCTGGAGTATTGCACACAGTTTTGGTTTGGACTTGACTCCATTGCCGTGCCAGGGGTTTTGCTGCACCAGATGGGGGATACCATTTGGGGACACTGATTCCCCACTAATTCCCATTCCCCTTCTTTCTGGTGGATAATGGAGGGGCCGCTGTGTGTAATGTGCAAGTCAGTAAGCATTGTCAGCAAGCTCGTTCTAATTGGAGATTATATTCAGTACAAACGTTTACATTATTGTAGATTGTGTATCAAAGATCAAGGTAGGATTAAAGTAAAAGTTCATAATTTTATTGTTGAGAGTTGCTGAATTAAGGGGAAAGATAACACACAGAGTTTTTAAATGGACACTGCAGCCCCGAGAACACAATCAGCAATATATCCAGAATATTAAGGTCCAGCCCAGTTTCAGGGTTATTATCAGCAGAAACAAACCCCAACTGTGAGAATGAACATGGTTCAGTCGGGATGTGATTAACAGCAGCAATAACAGCAGATTCTAACCCCTTGAGTCACTTGTGAACTCGCTGGTATGTCAGCAGGGTGGATGACTGAGTGAATCCCTTCCCACTCTGAGCAGGTGAACAGCTTCTCCCCAGTGTGACCTCGCTGGTGTGTCAGCAAGTCGGATGACTGAGTGAATCCCTTCCCACACTCAGAGCAGGTGAACGGCCTCTCCCCAGTGTGAACTCACTGATGTGTCAGCAGGTGGGATGACCGAGTGAATCGCTTCCCACACTCAGAGCATGTGAACGTGTTCTCCCATGTGGGAATTCGCTGGATTTCAACTGGTGGGATGATGCAGTGAATCCCTTTCCACACAGAGAGCAAGTGAATGGCCTCTCCCCAATGTGACTACGTCGATGAATTCCCAGTTCTGACGACGATCTGAGTCCGTTCCCACAGTCATCACATTTCCACGATTTATCCGTGGTGCGGGTGTCCTTGTGAATCTCCACGGTTGGTCGATCAGTTGAAGCCTAACCCATGTGCACAAAATGTTTACAGTTTCTCGGTGCTTTGTATGCTGCGATGTTTTCTTCAGGCTGCGTAACTGGTTAAAGCTCTTTCCACAGTCCGTGCACTGGAACACTCACTCGGGAGTGTGTGTCTCGGTGCTTTTCCAGTCACACTGATGTTTGAAATCTTTTCCCACAGGCAAGACAGACAAACATTTCTCCTTCCACTTTGAAAGGCCGATGATATTCAGGTCCTGATGCATCGATTGACCCTGTCAGATCTTGACATGATGTTTGGTTTGTGTTTCCTGTCTGAAAATCTCCCCTTCTAATACGCTGTAAAAGGGGATAACAAAACTCATCGCTGTCAGTACAGGACAGAAATTCAGGATAGACTCATCGAGTTTCCATGGAACATGCTTATCTCCCTTGAGCTTTCAAAGCTATAAATCCCTGTCCCACACGTTGGCCCACCTGCTGTGCTGAAATCCAAATCAACACAAATTTCGAGACAGTTTCTCCTCCGCTCCCAGTTTTCACGACCAATTTTGGTTGAGTTCAGGTTTACACTCACTGGTTCCCCTCCTCCCCCTTGCTAGCATGTGCTGACACTGGCTGAATTCAGTTCGACACTCACAGGTACACTTCCTTCTCCTAAAGGTGCTGACTCTGGCTGGGTTCAGTTCTACACACACTGTTTTCCCTTCTCTGAAGGTGCTGACTCTGGCTGGGTTCAGTTCTCCACTCACTGGTTTCCCTCCCCTGAATATGTTGATTGTGGCTGGGTTCAGTTCTCCAATCACTGGTTCCCCTCCCCGGAAGTTGCTTACTCTGGCTGGGTTCAGTTCCAGACACTGATATCATTCACTTTGTACCTGCACCAAGATGGCCGCACATTGCACTGTGCTACTACCTGAATCAAGATGGCGGAGCGCTGAACCTGTTTTCCTGCACCAAGATGCCCGCTGTTAGTCTGGGCCCGTGATTGGGAAAAAGCCCCGATGCTGCAATCGCCCATATTCTGGTTACGATTCCGGGCTTGCGGCGGGTACCGGTTGTTGATGAAGCCTCCCTTACTCCCCGGTCGTCCACTATTCCCCTTTGTCCCACTGAAAAGGATACTTCTGTGGAGCCTGCCCGAAATGTGTCTCCTCCACTATTACATGCACCGCGCATACTCCAAACACAGCCATGACCAACACTGGCGCACTGAGCTCCTGGACTCTGCGTGCGGCACATTCTCCCCCGCGGGGCATGCTGGGTACATAAGACCATAAGAAATAAGAGCAGGAGGGGGCCACCCGGCCCCCGGAGCCTGCTCCCTATTCAATAACATTAGACGGGACAGTCTAGGGCGGGGTTTACTCCATATCTACCCGTGCTGTACTTGCTGTGGGAGTATTTGATGCGACAGTATAGAGGGAGCTTTACTCTGTATCTAACCCGTGCTGAACCTGCCCTGGGAGTGTTTGAAGGGACAGTGTTGAAGGAGCTTTAATCTGTAACTAACCAATGCATGTACCTGCTCTGGAATGCTTGGGGCAGGGTTGAGGAAGATATACTCTGTCTCTAACCTGCTTTGTACCTGCCCTTGCAATGACTGGTGGGAGAGTGTTGAGGGAGCTTTACTCTGTTTCTCAGCAAGGCAAATATATCCTTCCTTAGATAAGGCGACCAAAACTGTGCACAATTCTAGAAAGATTAGAGAGAGAATTACACTGTATCTACATTGTGCTGTAGCTGTCCTTGGAGTGTTTATTTCGATAGTGTAGAGGGAGCTTTACTTCGTGTATAACCAATGCGGTACCTGCTCTGGGAGTGTTTGATCGAACAGTGTAGAGGGAGATTTACTTTATATGAAACAAATGCTGTATTTGCAACGGAATTGCTGGGTCAGGGTAGAAGGAGATGTACTCCGTGTAACCTGTGCTGTACCTATCCTGGGAGTGTTTGATGGGGCAGTGTAGAGGGAGCTTTACTCTGTATCTAACCACGTGCTGTATCTGCCCATGGAGTGTTTGATGGGACAGTGCAGAGGGAGCTTTACTCTGTATCTAACCCGTGCTGTACCTGCCCTGAGAATGTTTTGTGGCAGGGTTGAGGAAAAGATACTCCATGTCTAACCTGTACTGCACCTGCCCTGCGACTGGTTAATGGCAAAGTGTAGAGGGAGCTTTACACTGTATCTAAACCATGTTGTACCTGCCCTGTGAGTATTTGTGATATTGTAGTCTGAGATTTACTCTGTATCAACCCTGATAGTGTTTGGGACAGGATGGAGTGAGATTTACCCTGTATCTAACCCGTGCAATACTGGTAGTTCTGATATCAGTAGTAGTGAAAATGCTAAAATATATTATTAAGCATGTAGTAAGTAATAACACGATTGGGCAGAATGAACACGGATTTAGGAGAGGGAAATTGTACTTGACAAATCTGTTAGTATTTCTTGAGGTTGTCACTCGCAGGATAGAAAAGGGCGAACCACTTGATGTGGTTTATTTAGATTTACAAAAGGCATTCAATGAGGTGCCACACAAGAGATTATTAAACAAAATTATCGCTCGTGAGATTAGGGGTAATATATGAACAAGGATTGGTTAACTGTCAGAAAACAGAGTAGGAATAAACGGGCGATTTTCGGGTTGGCAGACTGTAAGTGGTGGGGTGCTGCAAGGATTGGTGCTTGGGCCCCAGCTATTCACAAACTATATCAATAATTTGGATGTGGGGACCAAATGTAATATATCGAAGTTTGCTGAGGCTAAAAAGCTCGTTGGGAATGTAAGTTGTGAGGAGGATGAAAAGAGGTTTCAAGGGGATATATACAGGCTCAGTGAGTGGGCAAGAACATGGTAAATGGAATATAATGTGAAGAAATGTTAAGTTAGATACTGACAGTAAAAATAGAAAGGCAGAGTATTTATTTTAAATGGTGAGTGATTGGGAAATGTTGGTGTTCAGAGGGTCCTGGTGTTCTTGTCCACAAATCGTTAAAAGTTTATACGCAAGCAATTAAGAAAGCAAATGGTATATTGGCCTTTATTACAAAAAGATTTGAGTATAAGAGTAAAGACATCTTACTGCAATTATAAAGGGCTCCGGTGAGACCACACCTGGAGTATTGTGTACAGTTTTGTTCTCCTTACGTAAGGAAAGATAAACTTGCTATAGAGGGAGTGCAATGAAGGTTCGCCAGACTGATTTCTGGGATGGGGGGATTGTCCTATGAAAAATTGAGTAGACGATGCCTATATTCGCTCTCGTACAGAAGAATGAGAGATGAGAGACGACGCCAACATCCCATGAACGAATTTTTAAAAAGAGATACGACCTGTTTAAATTTGATCAAGGATACCAGCCAAATTATTAGAGACACTCCCTGTCCTTCAGGACCTGTGTCCAGGGGTGAAGCTCATGGGTTTATCTGATCATCTTTGGATTAAATGTTGTGCTCATTAAGCAGTGCACCTCGTGCCAGCATCAAACACTCTCCAGTCGGGCACAGCGCGGGTTAGATACAGAGTGAACCCATCGGTCGCTCCCCGACACAGATACTGAGGGACAAGGAGTGTCTGGGACATTTGACATTTCGCACTCAATAAGGTATAAATTGATCCTGTACCTCTCCCCATTAATCCTGGGCTTCACACGGGTCAAATCCTGCTCCTGTTTCCCTTCCTGTAACAGCACTGAGCTCAATCAAGCCGAAAATGATCAGGGCTCAGGGATGTTGATTGTTAGGCACTGCAGTGATGTCATAAAGCAGGGCCATCAGCCCAGCTGATCCTCTCCATGTCCCTTTAAAGGAGGAGAGCTGGGACATCCTGTCTCAACACACATCCCCCTTTTCATACTGAGAATCCCCGGGGAAGGTCCAAGGCCCAGAGTGTGGAACACAACCAAGGGGGAAAGAGGAGGAGAGAAGGGACATCATGTCTCAACACACATCCCCCTGTTCATACTGAGAATCCCCGGAGAAGGCCCAAGGCACAGAGTGTGGAACACAACCAAGGGGGAAAGAGGAGGAGAGAAGCGGAGGGAAATCAAGGAGTAGGGACTGAGGACCACCAAGCTTCAGTTTTAGAGCCTGGAGATCAGTGAGTTCTGTAGTTTCAGGATCCAGGGAGAGAACAAGGAGCAGATGGGGAGACTGGTGTGGATTCCAGCACAGTGAGGATTTAGGGGGAGGGAGATTGTTTCGGGTTAGGGGTGTGGGAGGGACAAGAGAGGAAAGGTTAGAGGAGCAATTACTGCAGCAGTGTCCATCAATAGTGAGAGAGAGAAGGTGGGGGTCAGAGTGGGCCCTGGACAGGCCGGTAAACTGTTCGTTTGCTGTGACCAGCTTTCCTTCTGTCACAAATAGCCTCCTGTAGCCCAATGACACAAACAGCCCATTAAACGCCCAATGTCCTTTCGTGGGGTGAGGTCTCCCTTTGTGAAACATCGGCTGTTGTTAAAGCTTCTCATTCTGACACGCTCACAGTGAGACAATATCCACTGTCCCTTTTATTCCATGGGCTTCATCTTTGCCGGTATTGGTAACACGCCCGGGATCACTAAACACAAAACCCAGTCTGTGAATCACTTTCAGCTACTGGACTTAGCGTGTGCCCCACAGCATCTCTCTCACCTCCAATGTATGAATAGAGCATCATGCCCGCAAAGCTGGTTTAAGTTTATTTCCACGCAGCAAATCTATTTAAGAAAAGCCTGTAGGCCGATGAGACACTGTTCAGGTGCCAGTGTGCTGCTGGTTTGTCCGGCATTTTGCCTGTAATGGAAAATAACTGAACATTTCTCCCAGTGGAACCTTTGCTGTAATGAAATGTGTCTTTTAATAAGCCTCACGTCCTTGCTCATGTCTGCTGCAATTGTGCATAAAAGGGATGTGTGAAGTGATGGTCTTTGTATTGAGATGTGAAACAAGGAAACGGTATCTGTGTGTGGCAGTGACACAGCCTTGTGGTCAGAGGCAGAACCATGCACCGATATCCTTGTGCTTATGGTTTGAGCAGGGTTAGTTCATGAATGCTCAAGCTAAGAGCTACCAGGGATTGGGAGCAGCGGCAGTAAATAAAATCTAAATGCAAATTCCGATGTAGTTTATCTTAATTTATTCCTATTTTAATGGCTTTTGCTGAATGTGTCCCATGCCAAGTGCCAGGATATTGGATCAGGCCCACCCTAGAAAATGAGTTTGACACGCTGAGGAAGACAATGTCAACCGGATTCCCACATCCACAACCTGACAACTTCTTTACAATCTCAAGCTAGTTTGTAAGACATGACCTTGTTTTCCGGAATCCATGTTCAGTATCTCTAATGGCCCCTTCACTTTCCACATGATGGAAAACAGGATCTCTCAGGATCCCTTCAAGCTCCTTCCCAGTGATCGAGGTCACTTGATGGGCCTTCAGTTCCTGAGCTCTGACTTTTGCACAATTGAAAAATGGGAACTACATGTGCTACCTTCCAATCTCAGGGAACAACCCATGACTCTACTGAGCTGTTGGAGATATGGGCAAGGGGCTGGCAGAGCACCCATCCCATCTTTCTTAGCACCTTTGGGTGGATATCATCCACATCTTACACTGTCAAGATTAACCCGCACGAGTTGCTGTCAGTGAAGAGAGATGAGAAAGACCAAAGTCTCACTTGCCCCTCTCAGTATGACCCTGAAGGACAGTGTCCATGCTGAAGTTCTTCCCCCATCTGATCCTCCCCCCAGCTTGTCCTCTCTGAGCTCCAGCCACGTGATGCTAAACACTCGGATGGGAAAGAGAAAAATCTACAGCAATGTGTTGAAAGTAACACGAATTTATTTGTCTACACCCCAAATATTAATCTCCAGTCCAGTTACAGGAGTTTCCATCAGCGGAAACAAACCCCAACAGTCAGAATGAACGTGGTTCAGTCGGGTTGTGATTAACAGCAACAATAACAACATAACCCAACCCCTACAATCATTTGTGAACTCGCTGGTGCCTCAACAGGTGGGATGACTGAGTGAATCCTTTCCCACACACAGAGCAGGTGAACGGCCTCTCCCCAGTGTGAAATCGCTGGTGCCTCAACAGATGGGATGACCGAGTGAATCCCTTCCCACACTCAGAGCAGGCGAATGGCCTCTCCCCAGTGTGAGCTCGCTCGTGCCTCAACAGGTGCAATGACTGAATGAATCCCTACCCGCACTCAGAGCAGGTGAACGGCCTCTTCCCGGTGTGAATTCGCTGGTGTGCCAGCAGATTGGATGACTCATTGAATCCTTTCCCAAACTCAGAGCAGCTGAACGGCCTCTCCCCAGTGTGAATTCGCTGGTGTGTCAGCAGGGTGGATGACTGAGTGAATCCCTTCCCACACACGGAACAGGTGAACGGCCTTTCCCCAGTGTGAATTCGCTGATGTATCAGCAGATTAGATGACTGAGTGAATCCCTCCTGACACTCGGAGCAGGTGAACGGCCTCTCCCCAGTGTGAACTCGCTGGTGTGTTTCCAGCTGGGACGGGTAGTTGAAACGTTTCCCACAGTCCCCACATTTACACAGTTTCTCCCCAGTGTGACTGCGCTTGTGTCTCTCCAGGTTGGATGATCGGCTGAAGCCTTGTCCACACACAGAGCACGTGTACACTTTCTCCACCTATGCATCCATAGTTGCTGGATGATAATCCATTCCCGATGAATCGAGTGATTTCGTTGGATGTTAATGTGATGTTTGTTTTGAGCCTCCGGTCTATAAATCCTCCCCTTTTAATACCCTGTAAAGTGAATTTCAGTCAAGAAAAAGGGTGGATGAGAGAGAACCCACAAAAACACAAAGGCACTTTGAGAAATTGAGCTTAATGAACTTGGTAATTTGTGGGGCCAGCACTAGAAATGGTAACCATGAAAACTTCCAGTTTGTGGTAAAACCCAAATGGTTTATCAATATCCTTCAGGAAAGGGAACCCACCTCCATTGACAGCCCCACATGGGGAATTGTTGGTCCCACTGGGCCCAGAAATACTGGGGGTGAAACCCAGCAGCTTTTCCTCCATCTCCACTCCAGCTCAAACAGATGCAACAAACAGACCCACACAGGAGGCCAGGTATCCAAAGCGTCTTTCTAGCATTTGCAGCATAGTTGAGAGGCGATTTATTCTAAATTGCCCGAGATTTGTAGACTTGAGATCCTAGTTTTTACATAAGAACATAAGAACATAAGAATTAGGAACAGGAGTACGCTATCTAGCCCCTCGAGCCTGCTCCGCCATTCAATAAGATCATGGCTGATCTGGCTTACCCGCCCTCTCCCCGTGACCCTTAATTCCCTTATTGGTTAAAAATATATCTATCAAAAATATATCTATCTGTGACTTGAACACATTCAATGAGCTAGCCTCAACTGCTTCCTTGGGCATAGAATTCCACAGATTCACAACCCTCTGGCAGAAGAAATTCCTTCTCAACTCGGTTTTAAATTGGCTCCTCCGTATTTTGAAGCTTTGCCCCCTAGTTCGAGTCTCCCCTACCAGTGGAAACAACCTCTCTGCCTCTATCTTGTCTATCCCTTTCATGATTTTAAATGTTTCTATAAGATCACCCCTCTTCATTCTGAACTCCAACGAGTAAAGACCCAGTCTACTCAATCTATCATCATAAGGTAACCCCCCTCATCTCCGGAATCAGCTTAGTGAATCGTCTCTGTACCCCCTCCAAGCCAGTATATCCTTCCTTAAGTAAGGTGACCAAAACTGCACGCAGTACTCCAGGTGCGGCCTTACCAATACCCTATACAGTTGCAGCAGGACCTCCCTGCTTTTGTACTCCATCCCTCTCGCAATGAAGGCCAACATTACATTCGCCTTCCTGATTACCTGCTGCACCTGCAAACTATTTTTTTGGGATTCATGCACAAGGACCCCCCGGACCCTCTGCACCTCAGCATGTTGTAATTTCTCCCCATTCAAATAATATTCCCTTTTACTGTTTTTTTTCCAAGGTGGATGACCTCACATTTTCCGAGATTGTATTCCATCTGCTAATCCTTAGCCCATTCGCTTAACCTATCCAAATCTCTGCAGCCTTTCTGAGTCCTCCACACAACCCGTTTTCCCACTAATCTTAGTGTCATCTGCAAATTTTGTTGCACTACACTCTGTCCACTCTTCCAGGTCATCTATGCATATTGTAAACAGTTCTGGTCCCAGCACCGATCCCTGTGGCACACCAGTAACCACCGATTTCCAACCCGAAAAGGACCCATTTATCCCGACTCTCTGCTTTCTCTTCGCCAGCCAATTCTCTATCCATGCTAATACATTTCATCTGACTCTGCGTACCTCTATCTTCTGCAGTAACCTTTTGTGTGGCACCTTATCGAATGCCTTTTGGAAATCTAAATACACAACATCCATCGGTACACCTCTATCCACGATGCTCGTGATATCCTCAAAGAATTCCAGTAAATTAGTTAAACATGATTTCCCCTTCATGAATACATGCTGCGTCTGCTTGATTGCACTATTGCTATCTAGATGTCCCGCTATTTCTTCCTCAATGATTTTGCTTTGTACTGGAATCCAGGTCAGCGATTGGAGCATGGGCAGAACCATCGGAACGGCCCAGGTACAGCAAGCGATGCGGCAAGCAGCAGAGGAGTGGTGAGGTCGGGGTGGAGTAGCGCCGGGAGATCGGGCCTGAGAGATTGCGGCCCACAAGAGGCGAGAATTCGGGGCTGAGAGATTGGGGCCCAGGAGAGGCAAGAGTTCGGAATGGAGAGATTGGGGCCAAGGAGAGGCGAGAGTTTGGAGAGGAGAGATTGGAGCCAAGGCGAGGCGACAGTTCGGGGAGGAGAGATTGGGGCCAAGGAGAGGCTAGAGTTCAGGGCGGAGAGATTGGGGCCCACAAGCGGCGAGAGTTCTGGGTGGCGACATTGGGCCCCACGAGAGGCCAGACTTCGGACGGAGAGATTGGGGCCCACGAAAGGCGAGAATTCGGGGCGGAGAGATTGGGCCCCACGAGAGATGAGAGTTTGGGGTGGAGAGATTGGAGCCACAAGAGGCGCGAGTTCGGGGCCCGGAATAGGCAAGGACCCAGGGACAGCATGGGCCAGACCACACTGCGATCTATGGGCAGTACAAGTCTGTGCACCAGGTCTGTGCAGCAGAGCTTGGTCTCCAGTCGTCTTGGTTAACCTTTGCCACTGGACCAAGACCTCACTCTGTTCAGCCCGTGTGGTGGATTGTGTGCAACGGTTACCCACGTTAAAATAATCCACACACAAGCATCTTCCACACTTTAATATTTAGTTCGGGACCTGGATATCAGGTCTCAGTGAAACATCTGTGAACTCATCCGTTTTGTTTTGGAAGCGGGTCATCATCGAATCAAGGGACTTCCTAATTCTATACAGTACAGGAGGCCAGAGAGTGACTTCCGCATTCAGCGCCGACCCTGAGATGGAGCGGCTGGGAATTGCTGGACATGCTGTATAAACGCAAGTAGTTGTTTTCGTGGTGTGGGGGAGGCACTGCCCCCGGGGTTTGCTGGTGCCGGGCCTGGAGGTTTTGACACACAGGTTGAGAGCCGCATTCGGTGTTGCCCGGGACCTGAGAGCCACACTCGGTGTTGCCTGGGGCCTGAGAGCCACTTTCGGTGTTGACCGGGGCCTGAGAGCCGCACTCAGTGATGCATGGGGCCTGGTGCATGGGGCCGGGGAGCCACACTCGGTGCTGCCCGGGACTGAGAGTCACACTCCCTGTTTCCTGGCGCCTGAGAGCCACACTTGGTGATGCTGATGCCGTGCTCGCTCCAATCAGTCCCCGGGAGCCTCTCCGCACAGGGGCGTGCTCTGCAGGGACCTGGCCTACCCACATTGCCCCGCTGCTGATGGATATAGGGCGTAAACCGACGGGCGGAGCACTCTGGGTAAGATCATCCGCCATTGTCACGGTGAGGACGGCACAGGAGGCCATGCAGCCCATCCTGTCTGTGCCGGCTCTTTGGTGAAGCTGTTCAATGAGTCTCACTCCACTGCCCTTTACCTATTGCTTGGTATATTTTTCCCAGCAAGTATTTATCCCATTCCCTTTTAAAAGTTACAATTCAATCTGCTTCCACCACCCTTTCAGACAGTGCAATCTGGATCATAACAATTCGCTGAGTAACAAATTATCCCACATCTCACTTCTCGTTATTTTGCCAATCATCGGACGTCTGACTCCTCTGGTTACCTACCCTAATGCCACTGGAAATACTTTTTCCATATTTACTCTATCTAAATCGTTCATAATTTTGTACATCTCCATCAAATCGCCTTTTACCATTTCCTCCTCTCTGGAGAAAACTTCACTAGGCTCTCCACATCACGGAAGTCCCATCTCCCTGGCACCATTCCTTCTGCACCTTCTCTAAAAGCTTGCCATCATTACGAAAGTTTGGAGCCCAAACTTGAACACAATTCTCCAGCTGAGGCCTAACCAGTGTTTTATAAAGGTTTAGCAAATTAAACATCAAATGCTGATATTTCTCTGATGGGGTTTAAAGGGCGAGGTCCATCTAGTCAGTTGGATGTGTCAATGAGACTGTGAACCTGAAGAAGTGCATTTAGAGTGGAGATCCAGAACATGCTGTGTAACCGGGCGCAAACACTCCTGCACAACCCACACATCACTTGTTTCCCATTTGGCATTAAAGTAATGTGTTAATTGCAACAATTCAGTTGATTTGATTTCAAATAGTTTAGGATAGAAATTGAATCATGTTTCTATGATTTTTCCCCAAATCAGATTCAAGGCCTCAATTTTTTTCTTCATCTGTGTGCAGTCACAGGTTTCCAAACCTGAGACTGTACATTGGGATTCCAATCCTGGGACTGTACATGGGGTTTCTAACCCTGGGAGAGTAATTGGGCATTCTAACACTGGGAGAGTAAATGGGGATTCTCACCCTGGGACCAGATATGGGGGTTCTAACCCAGGCACTGTAAATGGTGATTCTAACCCTGGGGCTGTACATGGGGATTTTATCCCTGGGCGAGTATGTGGGCATTCTAAACCTGGGAGAGTACATGGGGAATCTACCCTGGGACTGTACATGGGGATTCTAACCCTGGGACTGTACATGGGGATACTGTCCCTGGGACTGTACATGGCGTCCAGGCATTCGGGCCCCCTTCAGAGATGACAGAGCCTCTAATTCCCCGCAGTGCTCCAGATGTGGTCTAGCCAGGGCTTTGTGCAGCTGCAGATGGATGGCAGCACTCATGGAACAGTACGATGGCAGGTAGCTTACTATTGACTTTCATTTTAAACTTTTAATCAACTTGGGAAAACTTTTAAAACTTCAAGAGAAACTTTTAAACAACTGGAGAAACTTTTGAAACCTCTGGAGAAAATTTTAAATAACTTGGGAAACCTTTTTTAAAACTCTGGGAGAAACTTTTAAAACTTCTGAAGAAACTTTTAAACAACGTGGAGGAACCTTTAAGAATAATTTTCTTTTAAAAATGTTTTATTAAGCAATTGAATACTGTACCCCAATCTAAATAGAAAATAGTTTGGTGTGTTTTATTAGCATCATTTTCAGCCATTGAAAACCAGGTTACTCACGACGACGCCCAGCAAGCAGGTGTGCCTCCGACCCAGCGACCGCGACATCACCCGGCCCCTCCTGCGGCGGGCCTACATCCCTCGAGCGGCAGGTTTTCATCCCTCCAGCAGCGGGCCTACATGTCTCTCCTTGTCGACGGCTGGACCTCCCCTTCCCCACTGGTGGCCTGGTTATGATTCTTTCACCCTCCTACTCCTTTGTGACCTCCCACTTGGAACTCCAGCAGACAACTGATTTCCTAATGCCTGCCCCAACCAAGCCTCGGACCACTTACCAACAAGGGTGCTACTCAGCACCGAGCTTGCAGCCAACATTTCGCATTCGGCAATTAGGCTCATACAGAAGTGCCTGGTCGTCTTGGATCCCTTGCACTGGACCAAGACCTTGCTCAGCTATGCCACCCCACGTTAAAAGAACTCACACACAGGCATCTTCCACTCCGTTAACATGAAGTTCGGGACCTGAAACGTCAGGACTCCCATTGGACAACACCAACAGCAACAGGCCAGAATGCCGCACCACCATAGTTGCCCGGGAACTTAGAAGCTTTGACATCGACATCGCCACCCTAAGCGAGATCCAGCAGGCAGGGGAAGGCCAGCTCAATGAACAAGATGGACGTTACACCTTTTTCTGGAAAAGAATACCAGAGGAATAACGCCACCTTCATAAAGTTGGCTTCGCCATCAAAATGAGCTGGTCAACAGCCGCAAAGACACCCCCTGTGCGGTTAACGAACGCCTCTTGACGCTTCAACTCACCCTATTCTGGAACCAATGTGCAACAGTCATCGGTGCGTATGCCCCAACAGTCGATTCAATGGAGGAGACCAAAGAGGGTTTTTATTCCAACTCCGAAACATCCCTGTCCTGCGTCCCTGCAGGCGACATACTCATCCTGTTACGTGACTTCAACGCCAGGGTCGACAAAGACATAGTCCTCTGGGGAGGCATGATTGGCAGTGAGGGGGTAGGGAAAGCCAACTCCAGTAGTACCCTAATCCTCACAAAATGTCAAGAACATGAACTTCTCATCACCAACACCTTGTTCCACCAGAGGGACAAATACAAGGCATCGTGGCAACACCTTCGCTCCAAACACTGGCACCAGCTCGACTATGTTATCGTCCGAGCCAGGGATCGTGAGGGTGTGCGCATCACCCATGTCATGACAGGAGCTGACGACTGCTGGACGGACGACCGCCTGATCCATTATCGACATTAACATAGCCCCAAAACGGAGGGGACAGCAGAAGCAGTGCCACAAGAAAGTCAATGCCAGGGCACTTAAAGACCCAGCTAAGAGAGCCCTATACAGCCAACGCTTTAGACCTAACCTGAAGTGCCTTGATGACGCTGAGATGCTGAATGCCCACAGCGCTTGGTCTGCCCTCCAGGCCTCCAATACCAGTGCCTGTGAAGAGACACTTGGTTATTCAACCAGAACACACCAGGACTGGTTTGATAAGAATTCTCAGGAGATCAATCAATTAATATTTCTGAGCCTCAAGCAACAACCCAACACAGGAGCAGCAAAGCGGCTCAAAGCTGAGATCCAACAAAACACCTGGGACCTAAAGTACAGATGGTGGATGGAGAAAACACAGGAGATACAACTGGCCAACAGCCATGATGTGGTGGATTCTTCATATCAGTCAAGGCTACCTACGGTCCAAACTCCCAAGGTCCCACCCCACTGCTGGCCAAGAATGGGGAAACACTCATCAAGGACACCGAGGTTGTCAAGGCCCGCTGGAAGGAGCACTTCAAAGATCTCCTCAATCGAGATTCTGAATTTGACTCGAGTGTTCTCGACTCCATCCCACAGCATGCGTCCCGCCACCACCTCAGTAAAATACCAACGTTGCATGAGGTAGGAAAAGCCATAAGACAGCACAAGAACAACAAGGCGACGGGAGCGGATGGATTCCCTACTGAGGCGCTAAAGCATGGCGGAGATGCGCTGTTGGCATGGATACATGGCCTCATCGCTCTCATCTGGAGGGAGGAGAGCATGACGGGAGATCACAGTGATGCAGTGATCGTGACCATCTTTAAAAAAGGGGGCAATTCCAACTGCAGCAACTACAGAGGGATCTCCCTGCTAATCAGGCACTGGGAAAGTTTTTGCCAGAGTCCTCTTCAACCATCTTCTCCCTGTGGCCGAGGAGCTCCTCCTGGAGTCAAAGTGTCCCACAGGGCACAAAGGACATGATCTCTGCAGCGCGACAGTTGCAGGAAAAATGCAGGGACCAGCGCCAGCCGTTATACATGGGCTTTTTCAACCTTACAAAGGGATTTGTCACTGTGAAACATGAGACTCTATGGAGCGTTCTCCTCCATTTCGGATGCCCTCAAAAATTTGTCAACATCCTTCGCCTGCTCCACGACGACATGCAGGCCATAATCCTTACCAACGGATCCATTACAGACACAATCCATGTCCGGACCGGGGTCAAACAGGGCTGCATCATCGCTCCCATCCTCTTCTCAATCTTCCTCACTGCCACGCTCTACCTCACAGTCAACAAGTTCTCTGCTGGAGTGGAACAAAACTACAGAACCAGCAGGAAGCTGTTTAATCTTCGCCGCCTCTGGTACAAAGGCCAAGATAACCACAACCTCTGTCGTTGAGCTACAGTATGTGGACAATGCCTGCGTCTGTGCACATTCTGACGCTGAACTCCAGGATATAGTCGATGAATTTACTGAGGAACACGAAAGCATGGGCCTGACGCTAAATAGCCATAAGACAAAGATGATCCACCAGCCTGTACTCGACGTACAACACTGCCACCCAGTCATCAAGAACCACGGCATGGCCCTCGACAACATGGAGCATTTCCCATACCTCGGGAGCATCTTATCAACAAAAGCCGACATTGATGAGGAGATTCAACACCACCTCCAGTGCGGCAGTGCAGCCTTCAGCCAGCGGAGGAAAAGAGTGCTCAAAGACCAGGCCCTCAAAGCTACCACCAAGCTCATGGTCTACAGGGCTGTAGTAATATCCACCATCCTGAATGGCTCAAGACATGGACCATGTACAGTAGACACCTCAAGTCGCTGGAGATATATCACCAACGATGTCTCCGCAAGATCCTACAAATCCCCTGGGACGACAGGTACACCAACATCAGCGTGTTCATCTAGGCTAACATCCCCAACATTGAAGCACTGACCACACTCGATCAGCTCCGCTGGGCAGGCAAATTAGTTTGCATGCCAGACATGATACTCCCAAAGCAAGTGCTCTATGCGGAGGTCTTTCATGGTAAATGAGCCCAAGGTGGGCAGCGGAAACGTTACAAGGACACCCTCAAAGCCTCCCTGATTAAGTGCGACATCCCCACTGACACCGAGGAGTGCCTGGTCAAAGAGCGCCCTAAGTGGAGGAAGTGCTTCCGGGAGGGCGCTGAGCACCTCGAGTCTCAATGCAGAGAGCATGCAGAAATCAAGCGCAGGCAGCGGAAAGAGCGTGCGGCAAACCAGTCCCTCCCACCACTTCCCTCAACGACTATCTGTCCCACCTGTGACAGAATTTGTGGCTCTCGTATTCGACTGTACAGCCGCCAATAAACTCACTTCAGGAGCGGAAGCAAGTTTTCCTCGGTTTCGAGGGACTGCCTATGATAATGATGAGATGGGGATTCTAACCCTGGGACTGAACATGGGGATTCTAACCCAAGGCGTGAATATTTCTGGGCCTTCTCTCTTACAATTATGTAGGACTTAAACCACAAGGTCGGTACTAAGCATCTCCTTTAGGGGAGATGGTGAGAAATTCGAGGTGTGGAGAGTGAGAATAAAATATCATCGACACTCCTTTACCCACTGGGACCCGGTTGCAAACAGACACTGTCATCGCTCACTTTATTCCTGAACTTAGATGGCCGCGCATGCGCGGTGCGACTCACCGAATCAACATGGCGGAGCACTGAACCCGGCTTCCTGCACGAAGATGCCCGCCGTTAGCCTGGGCCTGTGACCGGAAGAAAGACCCGAAGCTGCAACCGCCCACATTCCGGTTTTTATTCCGTGCTGGCGGCGGGCACCGCTGGTTTATGAAGCCTCCCGCGTCACCCGCTGGTCCATTGCTCCCCTCCACCCGCTCAAATTGAGCGCTTCTGCGGAGGGCATGTTACCCATTTCACCTTCGCCACTACATTCGCCGCGACTGTTCCAAACCCAGCCAGGACACGCGCCTGCGCACTGAACTCCTGAAGTCTGGGTTCGGCATTTTCTTGCACGTGGTGCATACTGGGTAAATACGCCACCATTGCAATCCTGCCTTGGTGAATAGAACAGGATTTACTGGGATTGCATTGGGTATTGAACCATATTCATTCTGGCAGTTATTGTTTGTTTCTGCTGATCTTAATAACCCCTATATCTGCGCTGGAGATTAATGTTCTGTATTAATGTCCTGTGATAGTTTGAACTGGTGCTCTCCTCTCTCTATCTTGCGACAGTTGGAGCTGGTGCTCTCCACTCTCTCGTCCTGTGACAGTTGGAGCTGGTGCTCTCCACTCTCTCTCCTGCGACAGTTGGTGTTGGTGCTCTCCACTCTCCCGTTGCTGTAGGAGGGAGTGCTTTAGTTTCCTGAACAATTGGTACTTCTTCTGGGGAAGGTGGGTCCTGTACAATTCGGGACAGGATACACCTCAACAGCGACGGGACCAATGTTTTCGCGGGTGGTTTTGACAGTACAGTTGGGAGGGCTTTAAACTAGCTTGGCAGGGGGATGGGAACCCAGCAGAGGTCTCTGAGCTATTTAAAGTGGGTGAGAGCTCAGATGAACAGAACCGCAAGAAAGAATGCAAAAGCCAGGAGGCAACAAAGCAGAGTAGCACTGGTGGAAGTGTAAACCACAAGGTGATAAGAAGGGACAATATGTATGAATATAAAGGGGCTGCAGGTGGGGTAAAAACTAAAAATCATGATTTAAAAACTAGTATTAAGAATCTCTACCAAAAAGCACGCAGCATTCGAAATAATGTAAATGAGTTGACGGCACAAATCATTACAAATGGGTATGATTTGGTGGCCATTACAGAAACGTGGTTACAGGGTGGCCAAGACTGGGAATTAAACATACGGGGGTATTTGACAATTCGGAAAGATAGACAAGAAGGGAAAGGAGGTGTGTTCGTTCTGTTAATAAGGGATGATATCAGGGCAGTTGTGAGAGACGATATTGGCTCGAATGAACAAAATGTTGAATCATTGTGAGTGGAGATTAGAGATAGTAAGGGGAAAAAGTCATTGATGGGCGTAGTTTATAGGCCCCCAAATAATAACTTCACGGTAGGGTTGACAATAATCAAGGGAATAATGGAGGCATGTGAAAAAAGACAGCAGTAATCATGGGGGATTTTAACCTACATATTGATTGGTCAAATCAAATCACACGGGGTAGCCTTGAGGAGGCATTCATAGAATGCATACGGGATTGTTTCTTAGAACAGTATGCTACAGAACCTACAAGGGGGCAAGCTATCTTAGATCTGGTCCTGTGTAATGAGACAGGAATAATAAACGATCTCCTCGTAAAAGATCCTCTAGGAATGAGTGATCACAGTATGGTTGAATTTGTAATACAGGTTGAGGGTGAGGAAATAGTGTCTCAAACGAGCGTACTATGCTTAAACAAAGGGGACTAGAGTGGGATGAGGGCAGAGTTGGCTAAAGTAGACTGGGAACACAGACTAAACGGTGGCACAATTGAGAAACAGTGGAGGACTTTTAAGGAGCTCTTTCATAGTGCTCAACAAAAATATATATATATTTTTTTGAAATTCGTAGCCAATCGTTCCAATTCTTTGTCAAATCACAAACGCCAGAGGTCACCTTGCACACGCCAAGGATCACTCTGCGCCAATGCTCTTAGCCAAAAGGCCTAGAGCCACTGCACCGTTCCTGGAAGTACTGCAATACCAGGTTCGTGCCATGGAGGTGGATGGGTCAGGTCCCCCACACACCTCCGTGGAGGTGGATGGGTCAAGCCACCGCACCCACCTCCTGTTTCCAAAAAAGCAATCATATACCTTCCTGATCCAGGGAGAACCACCCGGAGGTCATGGTGGCTACTCCCCTGTCAGGTCAGTTACGCATGATCTTAGCCAAAAGGCCGAGAAACAAAAATATATTCCAGTGAAAAAGGTGGTAAGAGATGGGATAACCAGCCATGGATAAACAAGGAAACAAAGGAGAGTATCAAATTAAAAACCAATGCGTATAAGGTGGCCAAGGTTAGTGGGAAAGTAGAAGATTGGGAACATTTTAAACGACAGCAAAGAAAGCAATAAAGAAGGGAAAGATAGTTTACGAATGTAAACTTGTGCAAAACATAAAAACAGATCGTAAAAGCTTTTACAGATATATAAAATGGAAAAGAGTGACTAAAGTAAATGTTGGTCCCTTTAGAAGATGAGAAGGGGGATTTAATAATGCGAAATGTGGAAATGGCTGAGACCTTAAACAGTTATTTTGCTTCGGTCTTCACAGTGGAAGACACAAAAATCATGCCACAAATTGCTGGTCATGGGAATATGGGAAGGGAGGACCTTTCGATAATCACTTTGAATAGGGGAGTAGTGCTGGACAGGCTAATGGGTCTCAAGGGAGACAAGTCCCCTGGTGCTGATGAAATGCATCCCAGGGTATTAAAAGAGATGGTGCAAGTTATAGAAAATGCTTTCGTAAAATTCTACCAACATTCTCTGGACTCTGGGGAGGTGCCATCGGATTGGAAAGCAGCTAATGTAACGCCTCTGTTTAAAAAAGGGGGCAGACAAAAAGCAGGTAACTATTCGCCGGTTAGTTTAACATCTGCAGTGGGGAAAATGTTTGAAGCTATCATTAAGGAAGAAATAGCGGGACATTTAGATAGGAATAGTGCAATCAAGCAGACGCAAGATGGATTCATGAAGGGGAAATGATGTGTAACTAATTTATTGGAAGTCTTTGAGGATATAAAGAGCATGATGGATAGACGTATACCGATGGATGTGGTGTATGTAGATTTCCAAGAGGCATTCGATAAGGTGCCACACAAAAGGTTAATGCAGAAGATAAATGTATGCGGAGTCAGAGGAAATGTATTAGCATGGATCGAGAATTGGCTGGCTAACTGAAAGCAGAGAGTCGGGATAAATGGGTCCTTTTCGGGTTGGAAATCGGTGGTTAGTGGTGTGCCACAGGGATCGGTGCTGGGACCACAACTGTTTACAATATACATCGATGACCTGGAAGAAAGGACAGAGTGAAGTGTAACACAATTTACAGATGACACAAAGATTAGTGGGAAAGCGGGTTGTGTGAGGACACAGAGAGACTACAAAGAGATTTAGATAGGATAAGCGAATGGGCTAATGTTTGGCAGATGGAATACAATGTCGGAAAATGTGAGTTCATCCAACTTGGGACATGATAACAGTAAAAGGGAATATTATTTGAAAGGGGAGAAATTACAACATGCTGCAGTGCAGAGGGACCTGGGTGTCCTCGTGCATGAATCACAAAAAGTTAGTTTGCAGCTACAGCAGGTAATCAGGAAGGCGAATGGAATGTTGGGCTTCATTGCGAGAGGGATGGAGTACAAAAGCAGGGAGGTCCTGCTGCAACTGTGCAGGGTATTTGCGAGGCCGCACCTAGAAGACTGCGTGCAGTTTTGGTCACCTTTCTTAAGGAAGGATATATTAGCTTTGGAAGGGGTACAGACACGATTCACTAGGCTGATTCCGGAGAAGAGGGGGTTACCTTATGATGCTAGATTGAGTAGACAGGTCTTTACTCATTGGAGTTCAGAAGGATGAGGGGTGATCTTATAAAAACATTTAAAATAATGAAGGTTATAGACAGGATAGAGGCAGAGAGGTTGTTTCCACTGGTCGGGGACACGAGAACTAGGGGGCACAGCCTCAAAATACGGGGGAGCCAATTTAAAACCGAGTTGAGAAGGAATTTGTTCTCCCAGAGGGTTGTGAATCTGTGAAATTCTCTGTCCAAGGAAGCAGTTGAGGCTAGCTCATTGATTATATTCAAATCACAGATAGATAGGTTTTTAGCCAGTCAGGGAATTAAGGGTTATGGGGAGGGGGCGCGTAAGTGGAGCTGAGTCCACGGCCAGATCAGCCGTGATTTTGTTGGGTGGCGGAGCAGGTTCGAGGGGCTAGATGGCCCACTCCTGTTCCTAATTCTTATGTTCTTCTGTTCTCATGTTCTTATTAATGTTGGGGAAGTACAGAACCAGGGGTCACAGTCTTAGGATAAGGGTAAGCCATTTAGGACCGAGATGAGGAGAAACTTCTTCACCCAGAGCGTGGTGAACCTGTGGAATTCTCTACCATAGAAAGTTGTTGAGGCCAATTCACTAAATATATTCAAAGAGGGGTTAGATGTAGTCCTTACTACTAGGGGGGTCAAGGGGTATGGTGCGAAAGCAGGAATTGGGAACTGAAGTTGCATGTTCAGCCATGTACTCATTGAATGGCGGTGCAGGCTCGAAGGTCCGAATGGCCTACTCCTGCACCTATATTCTATGTTTCTATGTTTCTATACATATTGAATAAATCAGCTTGGTTCAAACACAGTGTGTCGAATGTTTGATTTCTCCACAATAATAACTAATTAATGTTCTGTTACCGACTGTTCCATTTTGAAGCCTTTTCTTACTGTAGATTATTTCACTTCTCCCCCAGTTGATCTTTTATGATATCAAATCCCAAGGTTGTTCTCTTTGAGTATATGGCTTGTGGTTGTCATAAACTGAACCGGAGTGTTTCACATTACACTCATATGACATTCCTTTCAAGCAACCATTGAAAGAACTATGTTGCTTAAGACTGGAAATCTATTATTTTGTACATTGTTTAACGCTTTTTGAATGTGGTTACTATATGTAATCGTCTTTGAAATGTGTGATCTCTTTAACTGTGTTTCCTGATTTAATAGTTTTGTTGATATAATTTCTTGTTACTAACATAGCTTGCAGAATTTCTTGCATCAAGATAATTGTTTAAATACTTCCATTATCGGGTCTTTAGCTCCTCCACTGATCCCAGTGAACAACCTTTGGTTCGGGACTGGGTTTGGGCGCGGGTTTAGGGTTTAGTGGTTGTGGTTATTTGTTAGAATTGGGGTTAGTGGTTGGGATAGTCAGTCGGATATTAGGCACCTTGGAATCCCGAGCCAAAGTCCACCATAAGCGAAGGAAGAGCATCCAGGAGGGCACTGAACACCTCGAGTCTCATCGCCGAGAGCATGCAGAAAACAAGCGAAGGTAGCGGAAGGAGCATCTGACAAAGCAGACTCCTCACCCAGACTTTCCATCAACGACTGTCTGTCCCACCAGTGACAGTGACTATAATTCCCATATTGCACTGTACAATCACCTGAGAACTCACTTTTAGAGTGGAAGCATTTCTTCCTCAAGTTCGAGGGATTGTCTATGATGATGATGATGAGGCTTAGGAGATAGTAATTCTCTGAACACCTCGAGTCTCAACGTCGAGAGCATGCAGATATCAAGTGCAGGCAGCAGAAAGAGTATATACACACCAGTCCCACCTACCCGTTCCCTCAACGAGTGTGACAAGTCAGAGGCTCTCATATTCGACTGTTCAGCCACCAAATAACTTACTACAGGAGTGGAAGCAAGTCTTCCTTGATTCCGAGGAACAGCCTATGATGATGAGTAATTAACATAGAAACCATTATTGACAATATAAGTGTCACTGGACGTGCCCTTTTCCATTTCATGCCTTTAACCTCATGCAGACGAGTCACAAAACTGCCTCACAAACTGTTCATTCAAAGAACCTTCTTTCCTGCAAGCCTCATTTCCTCCCTTCTCTACATATCTCACCGAACATTTAATTAGGGACATTAGATTTTGGTATTTTGCAACAAGAACAGACGGATACGTTTGCTGTGCTGGTTACATCAAATTATCAGCCAGTCTGAAAAGTGCTTTTGACAATAACCTATTACAAAATTGAAAAAAATAGAAAAGCAAATTATAATTTAAATGGAGAAAAATTGCAAAGTGCTGCAAAACAGAGGGAGTTGGGGGTCCTTGCATATGAAACACAAAACGTTAGTATGCAGGTACAGCAAATAATCAGGAAGGCAAATGGAATGTTGGACTTTATTGCAAGGGGGATGGATTAGAAAAGCTGAGAAGTCCTGCTGCAACTGCACAAGGTATTGGTGAATCCAAACCAAGAGTACTGCATACAGTTTTCATCTCCGTATTTAGGGAGGAATATACTTGCATTGGAGGCGGTTCAGAGAAAGTTCACTGGGTTGATTGCAGTGATGAGGTGATTGACTTATGAAGATAGGTTGAGTAGGTTGGGCCTATTCTCATTGGAGTTCAGAAGAATGAGAGGTGACCGTATTGAAAAATATAGGATAATGAGGAAGCTCGACAATATGCTTGCAGAGAGGATATTTCCACGCACAGGGGAAACTAAAACTAAGGGGCAAAGTCTCAGAATAAGGGACCGCCCATTTAAAACTGAGATGAGGAGGAATTTCTTCTCTCAGAGGGTTGTAAATCTGTGGAATTCTCTGCCCCAGAGAGCTGTGGAGGCTCGGTCATTGAATATATTTAAGGCGGAGATACGTTGATTTTTCAGCAATAAGGGAATAAAGGGTTATGGGGAACGGGCAGGAAAGTGGAGCTGAGTCCATGATCAGATCAGCCATGAGGGGCCAGGTGACCGACTCCTGTTCCTACTTATGTTCCTGTACCAGGCCCCACCAGTCACCATGTGATGCCACCGTCATATCTTCATCCATTACTCAGCTTTTGCCCTCACTAGAGCTGGTTTCAGCATCATGACCATTGCCCACACTAAGACTCTCTAATTCCCGAATGGTGCACAAACGCCAGCATGGACTGGTTATTCCGAATGGCCCATTTGTGTGTCGTAAATCCTGTGTAATTTTGTAGTCTCAGTGTAAGTGGCCCCTGGATTTGGTGCCTCAGTGTAACTGGTCCAAGGATCTCGTGTCGCAGTGTAAGTGGTCCCTGGATTTGGTGTCTCAGTGTAAGTGGTCCCTGGATTTGGTGTCTCAGTGTAAGTGGTCCCTGGATTTGGTGTCTCAGTGTAAGTGGTCCCTGGATTTGGTGTCACAATGCGAGTAGTTTTTGGATTTGTTGTCGAAAGCACCTCGTCACTGGGACTGAGTGCAAACCCGCAGCCCAGCATTGCATTCAGCACAGAATGATCCCACTCAGTCTATTCCCAATTAACACGGTCCACATTAATTCAACAGAAACAACCCAGTGCCCACAAGTAACTGCTGCCCCGCATTTAACTTCAGTGAATTATAAACATTTTAAAATAAAAATGAACCGCATCATAGCACAACAGAGGTGATTAATTTCAGTAAATCCCTTTCACTCATATTCCTCCTTCACCCCGACTCTTCAACTCCCTCTCTAAATACAACTCCTCACCCCAGCTCCTCTTTCACACTGGAGGTAAATCTCAGGAGCTTCTGTGTGACGGTGCGATGATCACTGGACAATAAAGCGCAGAGACGGCGGGGAGGGGGGGTGGGGGCTGCTCATTATCCTCGATTTGATTTAATCCGCTTTCCCACTGATTACTGCAGAGAGACATGGTCACCTTGTAACAGAATGGTCAGTGTGACGTCACTTTTTGAACAAGAGCACACAAGACAATGTGTTATCAATAAATGGTAAAGTTATTAAACACCCCGCAATTGCATTGTAAACAGAATGGAAATAAATTGTTGGAAAATAAATGGTGAAGATAAGTATTTATCTCTGTGGAATTGACTAGCAAACATTAAGAGTGTCGTGTTTTGTTTACAAACACACATAAATATTTATATATATAGCAAAGACTCTGTGTTTGCCCTTTTCAATTGTTCTGCTCAACCCGACGGTTTTTACGATGTGCATTTTAGGACCCTGCGGCAGCCCATCCGGCGGTGCTTGCCGGGTCAGGATATAAAGAGACCGTGCGCTGTTCCTCCTCCCACTGCCTGGGGGAATGGGGCAGGTATTTAAAGGGACAGGGACTCCCCTTTCTCTGCTTCTTTATAGTTAAAGGGACAGTCCAGTTTATCTTGGGGTGTCGGAGGACTTCACTAACAGAGCTCCCATTGACAGTCGCTCCCTTCTGTACTGTGCAGTGATTGTAAAGCTGTCCATTTCAGTTACTTGAACATTTCTAAAATGTCTCACTGATTTTGATGATCCAATTTTATAATTTGGAAAGAGTCCAGAATTGTGCAGTGTGAGGAAGATTTCATTTAAAGGTGGAGTAAAATTTGTTTCAAAATATTCTGTTCTAATCCTTCCCCAACCCCCCAAATTTTAGAACACTACAATACTGACTGGGAAGGTCCCAAGTTCAATCCTTGATCTGGGCTGTTGGTTGACCTCAGCCAAGGCAGCAGTTCAGGGGTTATAATTGTCCTCAATACCATTGGGCTAAATAAGAGTAAAAATCAGACACTGCCCCTGTTCTTCAGACCGATCAAGTGACGTCAACTGGGAAGTGTGTGGATGTCATTTGAGGACAGGATTTGAGGCTGTGATGCCTACCACAGTGGGAATCCTGCTGGCACTCACTGTGTCGACTGACGGTGAGGCACGAGAGGTTTTCTAATGTATGTGGAATTGCACCCAGCCAGATTCAGCACTTTCTGGAGATAATACATCTCAGGCGATGAAAGGAATGTTGATTTTAGAGAGTGAGGATGGAGGGTAGAGTCTTGAATAAGGAATTTACAGCTTAGGGGGGACAGGAGAGGACAGGATGCTCTGTAGAATCTGGAATAGTGTGTTCTGAATTTCAATCCTTTACTTAAAGTAACAACGTTTGTAACCACCATTTGCAGGGTATGAGAAGAGGAGGATCTGCAGCTGGGAAACTCAAACCGGACATCACGTCAAGATTTGAGAGATTCCCTGGATTGATTAGGATCACCTTATCATCAGCCTTTGTAAAAACACCAATCACAGCGGGGAGAAACAGGACACATGTTCTGTGTGTGAATGTACCTTCAACCAATCGTTCAGCCTGTGAGACTCGTGCGCCCACCTGACTCAACACTGCAAATGTAGGGACAGTGGGAATGGATGCTGTTGCACGTGGACAGTGATTCAGTCGCTCATCTCACCAATTGACATTCGAGGCGTTAGATAACAGACTTTCTCCTGTGAATATAGAGCTAGGTTATTCGGCTGTGATTTGTTTACTTATTCATCTAGTTGATTCTAAACCTTTGCCAATTATTTGATGTGATTGGTTTAGAGAGAGATGCTGTGGGGTGTTGTGGAAAAATATTTCCGAGATTGTATAATATATAAAAAGAGGTTTATTAAATCGGAGACAAAACTTTGGGAGAAGTGTTAGATACCCCTGTCTCTGAACCAGCTTCTCAATTTGATATCTCCAGAGAGGTTCTTTTATCTTACAAATTACGTCACTTTACATCACGTGCTTTAGCACTAGTCCTTAAGTCGCATTACAAAGTTTACAAAGCTTTTCATACAATTACTGTCCAAGGCTGAGCTCTTGATATAAACCAGCCTCACATTGTGACAGGAATTATATACATCCAAGAGGACTAGTTCCCCTTTTATCAACAAAAAAACAAGTGGCAGGCTTTTTGGCAAAATAGGTCAATGTCGCTGTAAAACTGAACCCAGCCAGAGTCAGTACCTTCAGGGGAGGGGAACCAATGAGTATAGAACTGAACCCAGCCAGAGTCAGCACCCTTCAGGGGAGGGGAACCAGTGAGTGTAGAACTGAACCCAGCCAGAGTCAGTACCTTCAGGGGAGGGGAGAAATGGGAGGGAGGGGAAGCATGGAGTATAGAACTGAACACATCCACAGAAGGTACCTTCAGGTTCACTCCCTGGTTCCTCTCCTGTCTGGTGTAGAAATCCCCTCAGCACGGGAATGGAGACAAGTCCAGACCAAAACTGTGCGCAGTACTCCAGCTGTGGTCTTACCAATAACCTGTACAGTTGTAGCAGGACTTCGACTTTTATACTCCGTCCCCTTGCAATAAAGGCCAGAATTCCATTTGCCTTCCTGATTACTTGCTGTACCTGTATACTAACTTTTTGAGTTTCATGTACAAGAACCCCCAGATCCCTCTGTATAACAGTATTTTGTAATCATCCATTTAAATAATAATTTGCTTTGTTATTTTTCCTACCAAAAGGAGATAACCTGACATTTTACCACATTGTCGTCCATCTGCCAGATTTTTGCCCACTCATTGAGCCTGTCTATATCCCTTTGTAGATTCTTTGCGTCCTCCTCACAACTTGCTTTCCCACCTATCTTTGTATCATCAATAATTTGGTTGCGTTACACTCGGTCCCTTCATCCAAGTCATTAATATCAATTATAAATAGTTGATGTCCCAGCACTGATCCCTGTGGCACCCCACTAGTCACAGTTTGCAAAACTGAAAATGACCCATTAATCCCGACTCTGTTTTGTGTGTTACCCAATCCTCGATCCATGCTGATATATTATCGACAACCCCGTGAGCTCTTAGCTTGTGCAGTAACCTTATCGAATACTTTCTGGAAATCCAAATATACATCAACGGGTTGTCCTTTATCCACTCTGCTCGTTACATCTTGAAACAACTCCAGCAAATTTGTCAAACATGATTTCCCTTTCATAAAACCATGCTGACTCTGCTTGACTGCAATATGATTTTCTAAATGTCCTGCTACTACTTCCTAAATGATGGACTCCAGTATTTTCCCATTGACAGATGGTAGGCTAACTGGTATATAGTTTCCTGCTTTCTGTCTCCCTCCTTTCTTAAATAGGGATGTTAGATTTGCAGTATTCCAGTCCACTGGGACCTCTCCAGAATTCAGGGAATATTGGTAGATTACAACCAGTGCATCCACTATCTCTGCAGCCACTTCTTTTAAGACCCTGGGATGCATGTCATCAGGTCCAGGAGACTTGTCCACCTTTAATCCCATTAGTTTGCTTCCTACTTTATCTCTAGTGATAGTGATTCTTTTAAGGCCCCCACCCCCCACAATAACTCCTTTAACTACTATTGGGATGTTTTTAGTGTCCTCTACCGTGAAGACCGACAGAAAATATCTGTTCAAAGTCTCTGCCATTTCCGTGTTTCCCATGATTAATTCTCCAGTCTCATCTTCTAAGGGACTTTAGCTGCTCGTTTCTTTTTTACATACCTGTAGAAGCTCTTACTGTCTTTTTATATTTCTTACTCGTTTGATCTCGTATGCTATCATCTCTGTCTTTATCATTATTATTAGTCCTCCTTCGCTGGTTTCTAAACATTTCTCAATCCTCTGGCCTTCCACTGTCCTTTGCAACATTGTATGCTTTTTTTCCAATTTGATACCATCCTTTACTTCCTTCGTTAGCCAGGGATGGTTCATCCTTCTCTTAACATCTTTATTTCTCTGCTGAGATTATGAAATATCTCCTTAAATGTTTGCCACTGCATTTCTACAGTCTTACCCTGGAACATATTTTCCCAGTCCACTTGGTGTCAGTGACAAGGATTGGTTTATATCACATGGGAGGAGATTGGTGTCAGTGACTGTGGATTTGGATCAACCTTCTTTGACCTGACCAAGGCCTTTGCCACTGTCAACCGTGAGGGATTATGGAGTGTACTTTTCAAATTCGGCTGTCCTCAAAAATTTGTCACCATCCTCCACTTGCTTGGTGATAACATGCAAGCTGTGATCCTGAGCAATGGATCCACCACAGACCCAATTCATGTACGGACCGGGGTGAAGCAAGGCTGTGTCACTGCACCCACGCTCTTCTCCATCTTCCTTGCTGCATTGCTACATCTCACCGTCAGTAAGTTTCCCGCTGGAGTGGAGATAATCTACAGAATAAATGGGAAACTGTTCAACCTCCATCACCTTCAGACCAGATCCAAGGTCGTGCCATCCTCTGTCATCGAATTACAATATGCAGATGATGCTTGTGTCTGCACTCACTCAGAGGACGAGCTCCAAACCATCGTCAACACGTTCACCATAGTGTCTGAGAGTATAGGCCTTACACTAAACATCTCCGTAAAAGAAAGGTGCTCTATCAACCTATCCCCACCACACAGCACTGCCCTTCACCCCCACCCCACCCCAGTGATCAAAATCCACGATGAGGCCTTTGGCAAAATGGTCCATTTTTCATACCTCGAGAGCCTCCTGTCAACAAGGGCACATATCAATGACTAGGTCCAACACCACCTTGTGTGTGTCAGCACAGCCTTCGGTCGCCTAAGGCATAGAGTGTTTGAAGACCAGAACCGTAAAACTGGCACAAAGCTCATGGTCTACCGAGCAGTAGTGATACCTGCCCTCAGACACGCTTCTCAGACATGGACTATGTACAGCAGGCACATCAAAGCACTGGAGAAATAACATCAACGCTGCCTCCGGAAGATCCTGCAAATCCATTGGCAGGATAGACGCACCAACGTCTGTTCTCGCACAGACCAACATCCTCAGCATTGAAGCATTGACCTCGCTCGATCAGCTACGATGGATGGGACACATCGTCCACATGCCCGATACGAGACTCCCAAAGCAAGCGCTCGACTTGGAGCTTCAACATGGCAAGCGAGCCCCGGGGAGAAGAGGAAACGCTTCAAGGACACCCTCAAGGCCTCCTTGAAGTTCAACATCCCCACCAACACCTGGGAATCCCTGGCACAAGATTGCTCAAAGTGGAAGAGAATAATCCGTGAGGGCGTCGAACACTTCGAGTCTCTCCACCTGGAGCAAGCGGAGACCAAGTGCTGACGGCGGGAGGAGCACACGACAACCCAAGCACTTCAACAAACCGGCACTTCAACCAACGTACTTTCAACCACCGTCTGTCCAACCTGCGACAGAGACTGTAGCTCCCGCATTGGACCTAACAGACATCTGAGACCTCATTCGTAATGTGGAAGCAAGTCATCCTCGACTGCAAGGGACTGCCTATGATGTTGGTTTATATCAGACAGGAGGGGATTGGTGTCAGTGACTGTGGGGTGGGTTTATATCAAACAGGAGAAGATTGGTGTCAGTGACTGTGGGGTGGGTTTATATCAAACAGGAGGGGATTGGTGTCAGTGACTGTGGGGTGGCTTTATATCAGACAGGAGGGGATTGGTGTCAGTGACTGTGGGGTGGGTTTATATCAGACAGGAGGAGATTAGTGTCAGTGACTGTGGGTGGGTTTATATCAGACAGGAGGGGATTGGTTTCAGTGACTGTGGAGTGGGTTTATATCAGACAGGAGGGGATTGGTGACATTGGATCACAGCAGTTTACAACACAGAAGGAAGCCATTTGGTCCACTGTGTCTGTGGCTGAAAAACAGCTATCCAGCCTAATCCCACTTTCCAGCTCTTGGTTCATAGCCCTGTAGGTTATGGCACTTGCAGTGCATATCCAATTACTTTGGCAAATGCGATGAGGGTTCCTGCCTCTACTATTCTTTCAGGCAGTAAGTTCCAGACTTTGGAGGTTATGCTAGGACCGTGGAAAACACGAGTTAGACCACAGCTAGAGTATTCGCACAGATCTGGTCACCAAAGTGCAGGAAATATGTGATTGCACTGGAGAGGGTACAGATGAGATTTACCTGGACTGGACTGAAGAATTTTAGCTGAAGAATGTTTCGATGGGCTGGTGTTATTTTCTTTGGAATAGAGGAGGCTGAGGATAAAATTGTGTACAAAATTATGAGGGTCCCAGATGGAGTGGATAGGAAGGACATTAGAACATTAGGACAAATAAATATGAGTAGGCCATCGGACCCCTCGAGCCCACTCCGCCATTCAATAAGATCATGGCTGATCTGATCTTGGTCCCAACTCCACTTCCCTGCCCACTCGCATAAACTGTCGACTCCCTTAACGATCAAAAATCTGTCTATTTCCACCTTAAATATGTTCAATGACCCAGTCTCCACAACTCTCTCGGGAAGAGAATTCCAAAGATTCATGACCCTCTGGGAGAAGAAATTCTTCCTCATTTCCATTTTAAATGGACAACCCCTTATTTTGAAACTATGTACCCTAGTTCTAGTTACCCTCTCGAGGGGAAACATCCTCTCTGCATCGACCCTGTCAAGCCCCCTCAGCATCTGATACATTTCAATAAGATCACCTCTCAGTCTTCTAAACTTCAATGAGTATAGGCCCAACCTGCTCAATCTATCTTCATATGACAACCCCTTCACCTCAGGAATCAACCTTGTGAACCTTCTCTGAACTGACCTATTTCCCTTCGCAGACAGGTCAATAACCAGGGGGCACAGGTTTAAAGTAATTGGTAGAAGGATTCGAGAGAAGTTGAGCATATATTTTTCACCCAGAGGGTGGTGGGGGTCTGGAACTCACTGCCTGAAAGAGTGGTAGAGGCAGAAACCCTCACCACATTTGAAACATACTTGGATATGCACTGGAAGTGTCATAACCCACCAGGCTGTGGAGCAAGAGCTGGAAAGTGGGATTCGGCTGGATAGCTCTTTTTCGACCGGTACAGACACAGTGGGCCGAATGGCCTCCTTCTGTGCTGTAAATGTCTATGATTCTGTGGTCGTTGAAATCCCTGACTATTGCTGCCCTATTGGTTTTGGACTTCTCAGAAACCTTCCTCCATATTTGCTTTTCTATCTCCCTGACTGTTTATAGTACACTCCCAACATTGTGATTGGCCCGCTTTTGTTCATCAGTTCAAAACATATGGCCTCATTTGATGATCCTTCCAACATCTCATCCCTCCTCACTGCTGTAACAACACCTCAGCTTATCTGCCTTATCCCCTAGACTTCTTGCATTGAAGTATAAACCATTAAGCACGGCCTAACTCCTTTGTTGTCGATTTTCTAGCCTTTGTTTCCTCTGCCTTCTAAACTAATTTACGAATTTTCTGCTCCCATTTCCAAGCTTTACTTCTCTCCCTCCTGAATCTGCGCTCAGGTTCCCATCCCCCTGCCAAGCAAGTTTAAACCCTCCATAACAGCATTAGCAAACCCCGGGAGGAAAATGGTAGGGGCCCTGTTGAGGTGTGACCTTATCCGGCTTGTACAGTCCCCAGCCCCTCAGGAATCTGTCTGTTCACCCTCGCCCCTCAGAATGTCCTGCAGCCTCTCAATGATATCCTTGACCCTGGCACCAGGAAGACAACCTACCATCCTGGAGTTATGTCAGTGGCCGCAGAAAGGCCAGTCTGTTCCTCTAACTATTGAAACCCCTTTCACTATTGCCTACCTGACCTTGCCCTTCCCCCCGTTCCGTACAGTTGAGCCACTCATGATACCTTGGACTTGGCTCTGGCTGTACTCCCTGAGGAACCACCAGTACAGAGAGTGAGATGCACTGAGAGGTGTCCTGCACTACCTGCCTGGTCCTCCATGTCTGTCTGGGCAGTCACCCACTCCCTCTCTGCCTGCACACTCTTATGCTGCGAGGTGACGACCCCCTGAAAGGTGCTATCCACGTAGCTCTCAGCCTCGCGGATGCAGTGACACTCGCTGCTGCTCAAGCTCCGAAACCCGGAGATCGAGCTCCTCCAGATGACGACACTTATTGCACATGTACTTGACCAGGACACGAGAAGCGTGGTTGTTCCACAATGACAGGGTTTCATCTGTTTAAACAAAAACAACTCCACTGTTATTCCCTGAAATAATCCCCGCTGCCCGGCCTGAATGAATCCATGTCATTCCCAAACGCTGCAATGTTTGCTCCACCTCACAGGGTTCCATCTCTTGAAATGCACTCCCCCAGCCAAAGTGCCTTGCCCAGTCCCAGTGCATGCCTCCCGCAGCCAAAGTGCCTTACCCCAGTCCCAATATATGCCTCACCCAGCCAAAGTGCCTTGCCCAGTCCCAATATATGCCTCCCCCAGCCAAAGTGCCTTGCCCAGTCCCAATATATGCCTCCCCCAGCCAAAGTGCCTTACCCCAGTCCCAGTGCATGCCTCCCCCAGTCCTGTTTCTCAGCACCACCTGCATGGAATGATTCGGGGACGGGGGGAGGCTAGACAGTGGGCGGGGCTTGTCGTCTGTCCGTCACAAAGTGCAGAACCAATAGTTCCCTTCGGTTAAATAAACCCCGGGGGGGTTCACACAACCCGAGTGCGGGCCCAGGCCAGAGTGACGACACTCCGCACCATCCGCTTCACACACACCCGGGCTCGGGCCCAGGCCACGACTCACAGCCCGCAGGCCCCGTGTTCACCCCCCAGTTCCAGGCCCGGCACACACTATTGGACCAGCCTGGACTCACCCTATTGGGCCAGCACAAAAGACCCAGTATAAACCGAGACAGGGTCTAGTGTAATATAAACAGGGACAGGGTGTAGTGTAATATAAACAGAGACAGGGTGTAGTGTAATATAAACAGAGACAGGGTCTAGTGTAATATAAAGAGAGACAGGGTCTAGTGTAATATAAACAGAGACAGTGTGTCGTGTAATATAAAGAGAGACAGGGTCTAGTGTAATATAAACAGAGACAGGGTGTCGTGTAATATAAAGAGAGACAGGGTCTAGTGTAATATAAAGAGAGACAGGGTCTAGTGTAATATAAAGAGAGACAGGGTCTAGTGTAATATAAACAGAGACAGGGTGTCGTGTAATATAAAGAGAGACAGGGTCTAGTGTAATATAAAGAGAGACAGGGTCTAGTGTAATATAAACAGAGACAGGGTGTCGTGTAATATAAACAGAGACAGGGTCTAGTGTAATATAAACAGAGACAGGGTCTAGTGTAATATAAACAGAGACAGGGTCTAGTGTAATATAAACAGAGACAGGGTGTCGTGTAATATAAAGAGAGACAGGGTCTAGTGTAATATAAAGAGAGACAGGGTCTAGTGTAATATAAACAGAGACAGGGTGTCGTGTAATATAAACAGAGACAGGGTCTAGTGTAATATAAACAGAGACAGGGCCCAGTGTAATATAAACAGTGTCAGGGCCCAGTGCAATATAAACAGAGACAGGGCACAGTGTAATATAAACCGAGACAGGATCTAGTGTAATATAAACAGTGTCAGGGCACAGTGTAATAGAAACAGTGTCAGGACCAAGTGTAATATAAACAGAGACAGGGTCTAGTGTAATATAAACAGTGTCAGGGCCCAGTGCAATATAAACAGTGTCATGGCCCAGTGCAATATAAACAGAGACAGGGCACAGTGTAATATAAACAGAGACAGGGTCCAGTGTAATATAAACAGTGTCCGGGCCTAGTGTAATATAAAGAGAGTCAGGGCCCAGTGTAATATAAACAGAGACAGGGTGTAGTGTAATATAAACAGGGACAGGGTCTAGTGTAATATAAACAGAGAGAGGGTCTAGTGTCATATAAACAGTGTCAGGGCCCAGTGTAATATAAACAGAGACAGGGTCTAGTGTAATATAAACAGAGATAGGGTCCAGTGTAATATAAACAGAGATAGGGTCCAGTGTAATATAAACAGAGACAGGGTGTAGTGTAATATAAACAGAGACAGGGTGTGGTGTAATGTAAACAGTGTCAGGGCCCAGTGTAATATAAACAGAGACAGAAGGGCCCAGTGGAATATAAACAGTGTCAGGGCCCAGTGTAATCTAAACTGTGTCAGGGCCCAGTGTAATATAAACAAACAGAGACAGGGTATGGTGCATTAATAACTAACACAAAGCCTAGTTTTACACTAGAAACAAGTCTTTAATATTGAAGTAATTTTTTGGCAATAATAATTGAAAGAGGTGATAGTGTCACACTAACAGAAGCCTTTAACACTTTAACAATACCAGAAACAGACTCGAAAGAATATAACAGAGACACAATCTACAGTTATCATAATAGAGGTGTGCACTCGAACTGGAACTACAGGGGCAGGTTATTTTCAGGTCAAGTGTAACAATTCCAGAGACAGGGTCCGGAGTAATAACAGCAAATGCATGGCCCACTGTGAGAGTAACAAAGACAGTGTTTGATCTAATAATAACAGAGGCAGACTCTCGTGTAAAATTGAACACAATGCTGGATCGAGTGTGATGGTCACACAGGCAGTGTCTAGTGCAACAAAACAAAGATTGGGTCTCCTCTAATAGTGTGTGCAAGTCAGGGCCTATTGCTATAACCTCATTCACCCATCCCCATGTGCTCACTGACCTACATTGGCTCCTGGTTAAGCAACGCCTCGATTTTAAAATTCTAATCTTTGGTTTCAAAACTCTCTATGGCCTCGCCCCTCCCTATCTCTGTAAACTCTTACAGCCCCACCACCCTCCGAGTTTCTGTACTCCTCCAAATCTGTCCTTGCCCATCCCTGATTTTAATCGCTCCACCATTGGTGGCCGTGTCTTCAGCTGCCGAAGCTCTAAGCTCTGGAATTCCCCCCTAAACCTCCACCTCCTCTTTCAAGGTTCTTTTTAAAAACTACCTCTTCGATCAACCTTTTGGGAATCTGTCCTGATATCTTTCTCTGTGGCTCTGTGTCAAAAATGTTTTCTTATTGATATCGATTGTGTTAAGCACCGTGAGATGTTTCATTGCATTAAAGGCGCTATATTAATGTAAGTTCTGGTTGTTTTCTTGTTGTAACAAATGCTTTGCCGAATGTGTGATAAGAGAGTCAAGGCCCACTGCAGTATGAATGTGTGGGTCAGTGTAATAACACCGGCACGGTCTAGTGTAACGGGAACAGGGAACAGACCCTGTCAGCCTGGGCTCAGTGGTAGCACTCTTGGCCGAGTGAGGGTTCAATTCCCAATCCAGAGCCCGAGCACATCATCTAGGCCCAGACTCCAGGTGTCAGTACAGAGGGAGTGCTGCACTGTCAGAGGTGCCGTCTTTCAGGTGAGATATTACACCGATGCCCTGTCTAGATTTTAAGTTGGATGTAAAAGATCCCACGGCCACAATTCAGAGGAAGAACAGGCGGAGTTCACCCCAGTGTCCTGGGCAATGTGTATCCCTCAACTTACATCACTGAGAACGGATTGTCTTGTCATCATTACATGGCTGTTTGTGGGATCCTGCTGTGCACAAATTGGCTGCGGCATTTCCTACATTACATCTCCTCCCCAAAACCCCCTCACCCAAACCCCTCCTTCACCCCTACTCTCCAACCCCTCCTTCAGCCCTAATCTCCAACCCCCTCACCCCAACCCCTCCTTCACCCCGACTCCCCAACCCTCCTTCACCCCTACTCTCCAACACCCCTCACCTCAACCCCTCCTTCACCCCTACTCCCCAACCCTCCTCACCCCAACCCCTCCTTCACCCCTACTCTCCAACCCACCTTACCCCAACCCCTCTTTCACCCCTACTCCCCAACCCTCCTCACCCCAACCCCTCCTTCACCCCTACTCTCCAACCCCCCTCACTCCAACCCCTCCTTCACCCCTACTCTCAAATCCCCACTTCACCCCTACTCTCCAACTCCTCACCCCAACCCCTTCTTCTCCCCTACTCCCAGCCCCTCTTGTGTCTTGAATTGCCTTCACTGTAATGGAAACTGACAATTGGAACCGGTCAGGATTTGAACGATATTTACAACAGATTCGAGATGTTCTGGGGAGTCAGAATCTTTCTCTATTCTGCCAAATTGAGGAGTTAGATGACCAACTTTCTCCTGTGAATATAGAGCTGGAGTATTGGGTCGTGATGTATTCACTAGTTCATCCTGTTGACTCTAAATATTAAGTCTTGTGGTTTCAGACATCAGATAATCAAGCTCAGGACAACAGATTGACTTTTACTGATGTTATTAACAGCACTGCAAACATACAGACAGTATAGTTACCGGATCCGGAGAACAGGGATAATGGAGTGGGTTCCCAGGGCTCCTCTCCCCAGGTGTGTCTAACAAGCTGCGGTTACACTGGCGATATTTATACTGAACTTGTTTGCTACATTCCAGATCTGACGCTGCTCAAACCATAACCACAAGGATATCGGTGCATGGTTCTGCCTGTGACCACAGGGCTGTGTCACTGCCACACACAGATACTGTTTCCTTGTTTCACATCTCCATACAAACACCATCACTTCACACATCCCCTTTCGACACAATTACAGGGGATATAAGCAATGACATGAGCCACATTAAACTACAAAAACATTTCCTGATAGCAAAGGTTCAACTGGGATAAATGTTCAGATATTTTCTGTTCAGGCAAAATGCAGAACAATCCAGCAGCTCACCAGCACCTTAACAGCGTCTCATCGGCCGACAGGCTTTCATTAAGTACATTTGCTGAGTGCATTTAAATTTAAAACCAGGTTTGCAGGCGTGATGCTCCATTCACACATCGAAGGTGAGAGAGATGCTGTGGGGCACACACTAAGTCCAGTATCTGAAAGTGATTAACAGACTGGGTTTTGTGTTTAGTGATCCCGGGTGTGTTGCCGACACCTTCCCTTGATACCAAAGCTCGGAGAGGGACTTTGGAAGGTAAGGGGAACTGGCACTTGTCCCTGAGAGTAACCGAAGGTATGAGAACTGAAATAATCCAGAGTTAGAAAGGAGAAAAGGTCCCAAAATTGAACAGTCGGTAACAGGACATCAATTAGAAACAAATACTCAACTGTGCGTTTGAAACAAAGCTGACCTGTTTTTAAATGGGACATGGGATATGGGTGTCACTGGCAAGGCCAGCTCTCGGCCAATAGGAAGAGCGAGGGGCGGGGCTGGAGGACTGAGCGAGCAGTTGGTCCTCCAACCAATCGGAGTGAGCGAGGGGCGGGGCTTGCGCCCCCCCCCAGTGGGCGGGGCTGGGCCCGGATCTCCCACACTGAGCATGACGGGCAGCGGCGGCCACAGTTGGTGGAGCCCGGATGATGTCGGACAGGAGACAGTCGACTGTCGGTGCGGGGCAGGAATTGGAGCCACGAGTGGGCGGGTGAACGTCAAACACCTGCTGTGGGCCCCAGGCCCCAATCACAGCCCAGAGACCCCGGGTTTGCCTCGTGGTGACAGGCCCGGGTCAGCGGGGTCACTGGCCGACATCTTGGACGGGTTAGAACATCAGAAATAGGAGCAACAGTGGGCCATTCGGCCCCTCGAGCCTGCTCCGCCATTTAACACCATCATGGCTGATCCAATCATGGACTCAGTTCCACTTCCCTGTCTGCTCCCCATAATCCCTTATCCCCTTATCATTTAAGAAACTGTCTATTTCGGTCTCAAATGTATTCAATGTCCCAGCTTCCACAGCTCTCTGAGGCAGTGAATTCCACAGATTTACAACCCTCAGAGAGATTCCTTCTCATCTCAGTTTTAAATGGGCTGCCCCTTATTCTAAGATTATGTCCCCTAGTTCTACTCTCCCCCATCAGTGGAAACATCCTCTCTGCATCCACCTTGTCAAGCCCCCTCATAATCTTATACATTTCGATATCATCATCTCTCATTCTTCTGAATTCCAATGAGTAGAGGCCTAACCTACTCAACCTTTCCTCATAAGTCAACCCCCTCGTCCATGGAACCAACTGAGTGAACCTTCTCTGAACTGCCCCCAAAGCAAGTATATCCTTTCGTAAATATGGAAACCAAACCTGCACGCAGTATTCCAGGTGTGGCCTCACCGATTTCTCGTATAGCTGTAGCAAGACTTCCCTGCTTTTATACTCCATCCCCTTTGCAATAAATGCCAAGATACCATTGGCCTTCCTGATCACTTGCTGCACCTGCACACTATCCTTGTTTCATGCACAAGTACCCCCAGATCCCATTGTACTGTGGCACTTTGCAATCTTTCTCCATTTAAATAATAACTTGTTCTTCGATTGTTTTCTTCCAAAGTCCAGGAGCTCACACTTTCCAACATTATACACCATCTGACAAATGTTTGCTCACTCACTTAGCCTGTCAATATCCTTTTGCAGATTGTGTGTGTCCTCCTCACACATTGCTTTTCCTCCGATCTTTGTATCATCAGCAAACTTGGCAATATTACACTCGGTCCTTTCTTCCAAGTCGTTAATATAGATTGTAAATAGTTGGGCTACCATCACTGATCCCTGCGGCACCCCATTAGTTACTGGTTGCTAACCAGAGATTGAACCATTTATTCCGACTCTCGATTTTCTGTTCGTTAGCCAATCCTCTATCCATGCTAAATTATTACCCCCAACCCCGTGAAATTTTATCTTGTGCAGTAACCTTTTACGTGGCACATTGTCAAATGCCTTCTGGAAATTCAAATAAACCACATCCATTGGTTCCCCTTTATCCATCCTGTTGGTTACATCCTCAAAGAACTCCAGCAAATTTGTCACACATGACATCCCTTCATAAATCCATGCTGACTCTGCCTGACCGAATTTTGCTTTTCCAAATGTCCTACAACTGCTATTTTAACAATGGACTCCAACATTTTCCCAACCACAGATGTTAGACGAACTGGTCTGTAGTTTCCTGCTTTTTGTCTGCCGCCTTTTTTAAAAAAGGGGCGTTACATTTGCAATTTTCCAATCTGCTGGGACCTCCCCAGAATCCAGGGAATTTTGGTAAATTACAACCAATGCATCCACAATCCCCGCCGCTACTTCTCTTAAGACTCGAGGATGTAATCCATCAGGTCCTGGGGATTTATCTGTCTTCAGTCCCATTATCTTACTGAGTACCACCTCCTTAGTGATTGTAATTGTGTTACGTTCCTCTCCCACCCTACAGCCTCTTGACTATCCACTATCGGAATATTGTTAGTTTCCTCTACCCATGTCATTGGTCCCGATGTGGACCACAACCTCCGGCTGTTCACCCTCTCCCCCCAGAATGCACTGCAGCTGCTCAGTGACATCCTTGACTCTGGCACCAGGGAGGCAACATACCATCCTGGAGTCACGTCTGTGGCCGCAGAAACAACTGTCTGTTCCTCTGACTATTGAATCCCCTACCACTATAGATCTTCCATTTTTCTTCCTCCCCCACGTGCAGCTGAGACACCCGTGGTGCCGTGGATTTGCCTCTGGCTGCACTCCCCAGACCCACCATCGCCCATCGTACTCAGAACAGAGAACCAGTTGGAGAGCGAGATGGACTCAGGGGACTCCTGCACTACCTGCCTAGTCCTCCTCATCTGTCCAGGGGTCACCCAATCCCCCTCTGCCTGCACCTTCTTAAGCTGCAGGGTGACCACCTCTAGAAACGTGAGATCCCCGTAGCTCTCAATCTCATGGATGCACCGCAGTAACTCCAGCCGCCACTCAAGCTCCAAAACGCGGAGCTGGAGTTGGTGCAGCTGGAGACACCTCCTGCACATGTGGTCGTCCCGGCTGTGTGAAGCTCCCAGGATTTCCCACATGCCACAGGATGTGTAATCCACGGGACTGAGCTGTCCTGTCATCCCTCTAGTTACACTCGCAACTATCAATGGAACTAAACTCTAACCTTTGAGAAATTCACCCAGCAACTACTCAGCACTCCGCTGATTTAATTAACTGGCTCTCCCTTAGATAATAAAGTTCACATATATTTAGTGGCAGATCTGACTTCCAACAATGCCAAAGGTTTCCTACTGAAAAGCAAAAGAAAAAGATTTACCAATCCACCAGCCAATCACTGACCCGCTTGGCTGTGACCCTGCACCAGCTGGTTCCTCCCGGAACTCTCCCCCCCCCCTCCGCATCCCGGACCGCCCCTCCACCCCTCTCCCCCCCGGACCGCCCCTCCACCCCTCTCCCCCCCCCTCCTCCCGGACCGCCCCTCCTCCATTCTCACCCCCCCCCCATATACGACCCGTCCTCCCCTCTCCCCCGACGGCCCCTCTCCCCCCCAGACAGCCCCCACCCTCCCACAAATGGCCCCGACTTAATGAAATCCTGTCGGCCTATGAGACGCTATTAAGGTGTCGGTGAGCTGCTGGATTGTTCTGCATTTTGCCTAAACAGAAAATAACTGAACATTTATCCCAGTTTAACCTTTGCTGATATGAAATGTTTGTGTAGTTTAATGTGGCTCATGTCCTTGTTCATGGCGGCTGTAATTGTGTAGAAAGGGGATGTGTGAAGTGATGGTGTTTGTATGGAGATGTGAAACAAGGAAACAGTATCTGTGTGTGGCAGTGACACAGCCTGTGGTCACAGGCAGAACCATGCACCGATATCCTTGTGGTTATGGTTTGAGCAGGGTCAGATCAGGAATGTAGCAAACCAGTTCAGTATAAATATCGCCAGTGTAACCACAGCTTGTTAGACACACCTGGGGAGAGGAGCCCTGGGAACCCACTCCATTATCCCTGTTCTCTGGATCCAGTAACTATACTGTCTGTATGTTTGCAGTGCTGTTAATAACGTCAGTAAAAGTCAGTCTATCGTGCTGTGCTTGATTATCTGGTGTCTGAAACCACAAGACTCAATATTTAGAGTCAACAGGATGAATTAGTGAATACATCACGACCCAATACTCCAGCTCTATATTCACAGGAGAAAGTTGGTCATCTAACTCCTCGAGTGGGCAGAATAGAGAAAGATACTGACTCTCAGAACATCTCGAATCTGTTGTAAATATCGTTCAAATCCTGACCGGTTCCAATTGTCAGTTTCCATTACAGTGAAGGCAATTCAAGATACGAAGGGGCGAGGGGGGGGGGGGGGGGGCACAGCAGGATCCCACAAACAGCCATGTAATGATGACAAGACAATCCGTTCTCAGTGATGTAAGTTGAGGGATACACATTACCCAGGACACCGGGGTGAACTCCGCCTGTTCTTCCTCTGAATCATGGCTGTGGGATCTTTTACATCCAACTTAAAATCTAGACAGGGCATCGGTTTAATGTCTCATCTGAAAGACGGCACCTCTGACAGTGCAGCACTCCCTCTGTACTGACACCTGGAGTCTGGGCCTAGATGATGTGCTCGGGCTCTGGATTGGGAATTGAACCCTCACTCGGCCGAGAGTGCTACCACTGAGCCAAGGCTGACAGGGTCTGTTCCCTGTTCCCGTTACACTAGACCGTGCCGGTGTTATTACACTGACCCACACATTCATACTGCAGTAGGCCTTGACTCTGTTATCAGACATTCGGCAAAGCATTTGTTGCAACAAGAAAACAACCAGAACTTACATTAATATAGCGCCTTTAATGCAATGAAACATCTCACGGTGCTTAACACGATCGATATCAATAAGAAAACATTTTTGACACAGAGCCACAGAGAAAGATATCAGGACAGATTCCCAAAAGGTTGATTGAAGAGGTAGTTTTTAAAAAAGAACCTTGAAAGAGGAGGTGGAGGTTTAGGGGGGAATTCCAGAGCTTAGAGCTTCGGCAGCTGAAGACACGGCCACCAATGGTGGGGCGATTAAAATCAGGGATGGGCACGGACAGATTTGGAGGAGTGCAGAAACTCGGAGGGTGGTGGGGCTGTCAGAGTTTACAGAGATAGGGAGGGGCGAGGCCAGGGAGAGTTTTGAAACCAAAGATTAGAATTTTAAAATCGAGGCGTTGCTTAACCAGGAGCCAATGTAGGTCAGTGAGCACAGGGGGATGGGTGAATGAGGTTATAGCAATAGGCCCTGACTTGCACACACTATTAGAGGAGACCCAATCTTTGTTTTGTTGCACTAGACACTGCCTGTGTAACCATCACACTCGATCCAGCATTGTGTTCACTATTACACTCGAGTCTGCCTCTGTTATTATTGGATCAAACACTGTCTTTGTTACTCTCACAGTGGGCCATGCATTTGCTGTTATTACTCCAGACCCTGTCTCTGGAATTGTTACACTAGACCTGAAAATAACCTGCCCCTGCAGTTCCAGTTCTAGTGCACACCTCTATTATTATAACTGTAGATCGTGTCTCTGTTGTATTCTATAGAGTATGTTTCTGGTGTTGTTAAAGTGTTAAAGGCTTCTGTTAGAGGGGATAGTGTCACACTTTGTTATTATTGCAAAAACGCTGTTTCAATTATTAAATACTTGTTTACAGTGTAAAACTAGGCCGTGTCTCTGTTTGTTACACGCCGGACCCTGTCTCTGTTTGTATTACGCCGGACGCTGTCTCCGTTTGTATTACGCCGGACCCTGTCTCCGTTTGTATTATGCCGGACCCTGCCTCCGTTTGTATTACGCCGGACCCTGGGTCTTTTGTGCTGCCCAATAGCGTGAGCCCAGGCTGGCCCAATAGCGTGAGCCCAGGCTGGCCCAATAGCGTGTGCCCGGGCTGGAACCGGGGGTGCAACCACTGGGCCTGCGACCGAGCCCGGGTGTGTGTGTAACAGACCGAGCCCGGCTGTGTGTGTAACGGACCGAGCCCGTGTGTGTGTGTAACGGATGGTGCGGAGTGTTGTCTCTCGAGCCTGGGCCCGCGCTCGGGCTGCGTGACCTCCCGAGATTTATTAACGCAGGGAACTATTTGTTCTGCACTTTTCTGATGGACAGGCGACAAGCCCCGCCGCGTGTCCTGACCCGCCCCCTCTAAGCCCAAATCATTCCATGCAGGTGGTGCCGAGAAACAGGACTGGGGTGAGGCATATACTGGGACTGGGGCAAGGCATATACTGGGACTGGGGCAAGGCACTTCAGCTGGGGGAGGCATGTACTGGCACTGCGGTAAGGCACTTCAGCTGGGGGAGGCATGTACTGGCACTGCGGTAAGGCACTTCAGCTGGGGGAGTCATGCACTGGGAGTAGGGTAAGGCACTTCAGCTGGGGGAGGCATGCTTGAGCATGGGGTTTGAGAGCTTGAGCAGCAGCGAGTGTCACTGCATCCGCGAGGCTGAGAGCTACATGGATAGCACCTTTCAGGGGGTCGTCACCTCGCAGCATAAGAGTGTGCAGGCAGAGAGGGAATGGGTGACTGCCCAGACAGACATTGAGGACCAGGCAGGTAGTGCAGGACACCTCTCAGTGCATCTCACTCTCTGTACTGGTGGTTCCTCAGGGAGTACAGCCAGAGCCAAGTCCAAGGCATCATGGGTGGCTCAACTGTAATGGGGGGGGCAGTTGGAAGAGGAAGGTCAGAGATACAGAGGGGTGTCGGGCTGGAGGAGGTTAGAGAGATAGAGAGGTGTGTAGATGCTGGAGGAGGTTAGAGGGATAGGGAGGGTTTAAAAGCTGGAAGAGGTTACAGAGGGGGAGGGGTCTAGTGCTGGAGGAGATTACAGAGGGGGAGGATTGTAATGCTGGAGGGGGTTATAGAGATAGGGAGAGGTGTCGGACCTGCAGGAGGTTAGAGATAGGGCGGGGTTTAGGGCTGGAGATTGCAGTGAGGGAGGGATGTAGGGGATGGAGGTTACAGAGATAGGGAGGGGTTTAGGGCTGGAGGAGGTTTTCGAGAACAGGATGAGTGTAAGGGCTGGAGGAGGTTAGAGAGAGAGAGATGTTTGTAGGGTCTGGAGGAGATTACAGAGATAGGGAGGGTTGTAGGGCTGCAGCTGGTTACAGAGATAGGGAGGTGTGCAGTACTGGAGGAGATTACAGAGATAGGGAAGGGTGTAGGGGCTGTAGGTTACAGAGATAAGGAAGGATATAGGGGCTGTAGGTTACAGAGAGAGGAAGGGGTGTAGGGGCTGGAGTAGGTTGCAGAGATTGGGAGGGTTGTAGGGGCTCAAGGAGGTTAGAGATAGGAAGGGGTATAGGGCTGGAGGAGGTTACACAGATAGGGAGTGGTATAGGGCTGGAGGAGGTTACAGATATAGGGAGAGGTGTAGGGCTCGAGGAGGTTACGGAGATAGGGAGGGTTGTCGGGCTGGAGGTGGTTACGGAGATAGGGAGGGGTGAAGGGGCTGGAGGAGGTTACAGAGATAGGGAGGGGTGTAGGGGTAGGAGGAAGTTCGAGATAGGGAATGGTTCAGGGCTGGAGGAGGTTACACGGATAGGAAGAGGTGTAGTGCTGAAGGAGGTTACAGAGATATGGAGGAGTGTAGGGCGGGAGGAGGTTAGAGGGATATGAGGTTAGAGGGATATGGAGGAGTGTAGGGCTGGAGGAGCTTACAGAGATAGGGAGGGCTGTAGGGGCTGGAGGTTGTTACAAGGGATAGGGAGGGTTGTCGGGGCTGGAGGTGGTTGCAGAGATTGGAACGTTGTAGGGGCTCGAGGAGGTTAGAGATAGGGAGTGGTGTAGGGGCTGGAGGAGGTTACACGGATAGGAAGAGGTGTAGTGCTGAAGCAGGTTACAGAGATAGGGAGGGGTGTAGGGGCTGGAGGTTACAGAGATAGGGAGTGGTGTAGGGGCTGGAGGAGGTTACAGAGATAAGGAGGGGTTAGGCTGGAGGAGGTTAGAGACAAGGAGGGGTGTAGGGTTGGAGGAGGTTACAGAGATAGGGAGGGGTTTAGGACTGGAGGAGGTTAGAGAGTTCGGGACGGGTGTAGAGACCAGAGGACGTTAGAGATAGGGAGGGTTGCCGGGGCTAGGGGAGGTTACAGAGATAGGGAGGGATGTAGGGTTGGAGGATGTTGCAGAGATAGGGAGGGGTGTACGGCTGGAGGATGTTGCAGAGATAGGGAGGGGTGTACGGCTGGAGGAGGTTACAGAGATAGGTAGAGGTGAAAGGCTGGAGGTGGTGAGAGATAGGGAGGTGTGCAGGGGCTGGAGGAGGTTTGAGAGATAGGGAGGGGTGCATGGGCTGGAGGAGGTTAGTGAGATAGGGAGGTATGTAGGGGCTGGAGGAAGTTACAGAGATAGCGAGGGGTGTCGGTCTGAAGGAAGTTAGAGATAGGGAGGGGTTTAGGGCTGGAGGAGGTTACAGAGAGAGGGAGGGGTGTAGGCGCTGGAGGGGATTACAGAGAAAGAGAGGGGTGCAGGACTGGAGGGGATTACAGACAAAGGGAGAGGTGTAAGGTCTGGTGGAGGATGGAGATAGTGAGTGGTGTAGGGACTGGAGGTTGCAGAGATATGGAGGGCTGTAGGGGCTGGAGGACATTACAGAGAGAGGGAGGGGTGTATGGCAGGAGGAGGTTAGAGAGATAGCGAAGGGTGTAGCGCCTGGAGGAGATTAAAGAGATAGGGAGGGGTGTATGGGCTGGAGGAGGATATAGAGGGGGAGGCTTGTAGTGCTGGAGGACGTTACAGATAAAGGGAGGGTTGTCGGGGCTGGGGGAGGTTACAGAGATCGGAAGGGTTGTCGGGGCTGGAGGAGGTTACAGATAGGAGAGGGTGTAGGGGTTGGAGGAGACTACAGAGATGGGGAGGGATGTAGGGGCTGAAGGAGGTTCCATAGATACGGAGGGCTGTAGGGATGGAGGAGGTTACAGAGATAGCGATGGTGTTGGGGCTGGAGGTTACAAAGATAGGGAGGGTTGTAGGAACTGGAGGTGGTTACGGAGATAGGGAGGGGTGTTGGGCCTGGATGAGATTAGAGGTAGGGAGGGAATTAGGGCTGGAGTTGCTTACAGAGATAGGGAGGGGTCTAGTGCTGGAGGAGGTTAGAGATCGGGAGCTGTGTAGGTGCTGAAGGTTACAGCGATAGGGACGGGTGTAGGGGCTGGAGGAGGTTAGAGAGATGTGGAGGTGTGTTGCACTGGAGGTGGTTACAGATGGGGAGGGATGTAGGGCTGGAGGATATTGCAGAGATAGCGAGGGGTGTAGGGTCTGGAGGAAGTTACAGAGATAGGGAGGGGTATAGGTCCGGAGGATGTTACAGAGATAGGGAGGGGTGTAGGGGCTGGAGGAGGTTAGAGATAGGGAGAGGTGTAGGGACTGGAAGAGGTGACAGAAATAGGGATGGATCTAGAGTTGGAGGAGGTTACAGATAGGGAGGGGTGTTGGGGCTGGAGGAGGTTATAGAGATAGGGAGAGATGTAGGGGATGGAGGAGATTAGAGATAGGGAGGGGTGTATGGGCAGGAGAGGTTACAGAAATAGGGAGAGGTGTAGGTCTGACGGAGATTGCAGAGATAAGGAAGGGTCTAGGGGCTCGAGGAGGTTACAGAGATTGGGAGGGGTGCAGCGATTGGAGGAGAGTACAAACATGGGGAGGGGTGTACGGGCTGGAGGAGGTTACAGAGATAGGGAGATAGGTAGGTGCTGAAGGAGGTTAGAGATAGGGAGGTATGTAGGTGCTGGAGTAGGTTGGAGAGATACCAAGGTGTGTAATGCTGGAGGAGGTTACAGAGGGGGAGGGTTGTCGTGCTGGAGGAGGTTGCAGACGTAGGGAGGGATGTAGGGGCAGGGGGAGGTTAGAGAGATAGCAAGGGGTGTCGAGCTGGAGGAGGTTACAGAGATACGGAGGTGGATAGTGGCTGGATGGGGTTAGAGATATGGAGGGGTGTAGGGGCTGGAGGAGGGTTAGAGAGATAGGGAGGGGTGTAGGGGCTGGAGGAGGTTTAGAGATAGGGAGGGATTTAGGGCAGGAGGAGGTTCGAGAGATTGGAAGGGATGTAGGGCTGGGGCTTTGGGGCTGGAGGAGGTTTAGAGAGATATGAGAGGTGTCGGTGCTGGAGGAGGTTGAGAGAGATAGGGAGGGGTGCAGGGCTGGAGGAGCTTACAGAGATAGGGAGGGTTGTAGGGCTGAGGAGGTTACAGAGATAGGGAGGGGTGTAGGGTCTGGAGGAGGTTACAGAGATAGGGAGGTGTATAGGGGCTGGATGGGGTTACAGAGATAGGGAGGTGTGTAGGGGCTGGAGGAGGTTTAGAGAGATAGGGAGGGATGTAGGGCTGGGGCTTTGGCGCTTGAGGAGGTTTAGAGAGATATGAGAGGTGTCGTTGCTGGAGGAGGTTAGAGAGATCGGGAGGGTTGTAGGGCTAAGGAGGTTTAGAGAGATAGGGAGGGGTGCAGGGCTGGAGGAGGTTACAGAGATGGGGAGGGGCTGGAGGAGGTTACAGAGATGGGATGGGGAGGGGAGGGGAGGGGAGGGGAGGGGAGGGGAGGGGAGGGGAGGGGAGGGGAGGGGAGGGGAGGGGAGGGGAGGGGAGGGGAGGGGAGGGGAGGGGAGGGGAGGGGAGGGATTTGAACACGAGGCTGAGAATTTTAAATCAGCGCCTCACTGGGGCCGAGGAGGGGGGAGAAGTGCAGGAACACAACCCCCTCACTACCTACCCTGCACTAATCCCCATCATCTGTTAAATCACCGGGAGTTCCAGCGACACTCCTACCCCTCTCTCTCGGTATTTATCCACTCACTGCCTCACTCAAAGCTTATCTCCCATTGACAGTCCATGTGAGTGCCCTCGTTGTCCCAGAATTGCTCCCCGTGGACACCGACTGACCTTCCCCGTGCCTCCACCGCCCTCCTCCTGTTCCGTGACGGCCAACAAATTCAGGTTGTGTTCCAGTCTGCAAGCGAAAGATCGGCGGTGGGGTGTATAAATTAAAACACATGGCGGGCCGAAGGAAGGGGCTTGGGGGGCCGTGTCCTGCCCACGGGCTGTATGTTTGACACCCCTGAGCTACACTGTCAAGCCCTGTAAGAGTTTTCTATGTTTCAATGAGATCACCTCTCATTCTTCTAAAGTGGAGAGAATATCGGCCTGGTCTACTCAATCTCTGCTCACAGGACAATCCCCCCATCCCAGGATTCAGTCTGGTGAACCTTCGTTACCATCCTCAATGGTCTGTACATCCTTCCTTAGGTAAGCAGCCAAACGGTACACAATACTCCAGGTGTAGTCTCACCAGGGCCTGATATAATTGTAGTAGGATGTCTAGGAGCAAGTTATTTTTTAAATGGAGAAAGATTACAAAATGCTGCAGTACAGTGAGACCTGGGGTCACTTGTGTATGAAGCACAAAAGGATAGTATGCAGGTACACAAAGTGATCAGGAAGGCCAATGGTATCTTGGCCTTTATTGCAAAGGGGATGGAGTATAAAAGCAGGGAAGTCTTGCTACAGCTATATAAGGTATTAGTGAGGCCACACATGGAATACTGCATGCAGTTTTGGTTTCCATATTTACGGAAGGATTTACTTGCTTCGGAGCCCGTTCAGAGAAGGTTCACGAGGTTGATTCTGGGGATGAGGGGGTTGACTTATGAGGAAAGGTTGAGTAGTTTGGGCCTCTACTCATTGAAATTCAGAAGAATGAGAGGTGATCTTATCGAAATGTATAAGATTATGAGGGGGCTTGACAAGGTGGATGGAGAGAGGATGTTTCCACTGATGGGGGAGACTCGAACTCGAGGGCATGATCTTAGAATAAGGGCCACCCATTTAAAGCAATGAGGAGGAGGAATTTCTTCTGAGGGTTGTAAATCTGTGGAACTCGCTGCCTCAGAGAGCTGTGGAAGCTGGGACATGAAATAAATTTAAGACAGAAATAGACAGTTTCTTAAACGATAAGGGAATAAGGGGTTATGGGGAGTGGGCGGGTAAGTGGAGCGGAGTACATGATCAGATCAGCCATGATCTTATTGAATGGCGGAGCAGGCTCGAGGGGCCGTACGGCCTACTCCTGTTGCTATTTCTTATGTTCTTATGTTTACTCTTATCCTCAAATCCTCTTGTAATAAAGGCTGACATACCATTTGGTTTCTTCATTGCTTGCTGTACCTGCATATTAACTTTCAGTGATTCGTGTACAAGGGCACCAAGGTCCCTCGAAACACCAACATTTCCCAATCTCTCACCATTTCAAGTAGCTGTTTCCAGTCCACTTTGGCTAAATCACAGATCAGCTTAGTAAAATTGGCTTTTCCCCAATTGAGAACTTTTATTCCTGGTCTATCTTTGTCCTTTTCCATAACTACCCTAAATCTAACTGAATTCCGATCACTAGCACCAAAATGCTGTCCCACTGATACCCCTTCCACCTGCCCAGCTTCAGTCCCTAACACTAAGTCCAGAAATTCCTCCTCTCTTGTTGGGCTTGCTACGTATTGGCTAAAAAGTTCTGCTGGTTGCTGACCCCTCTGCGAAGGGAAATAGGTCCTTCCTAACCACTCTATCTAGACCGCTCATAATTTTATACACCTCATTAAGGTCTCCCCTCAGTCTCCTCCGTTCCAAATAAAACAAACTATTAAGAGGGTTGGTGGGCTGGAGGAGGTTACCGAGATAGGAGAGATTTGAACAAGAGGATGAGTATTTTAAAGACTGATGTCACCAGCCATCTCGCCGAGCACAGAATGTAACTCACTACCAACAGGAAGGATGTTACTTTAACTACTAAATATGCATAATGCGGGGAAATCAATCTCTGTCCCTTTAACTAACAGCGACATGGAAAGAGGGAAATGAATGACCTTTAAACACCAGGTCCACTTGGCATCTGAAACTCATAATAGGAACTCATAAATAGAAATAAAATACTCACAAATGTTAAACTGTTTTGTTGACAAAAGAAATCTCGATTTAACTTTAAAAGATGAATTGTTTAACAGAGATTCACACAGACTCACCTGACAGGCTGACTCAGGATCCACCCCTCAAGCACCGTGATTGGTTGCAGAACACGCTGCTCCCTGGGCCCTCCGGCCTCTGACCTCTCTTCCTGTTGGTTCCCAGGGCAATCAATCACCACTCGCCAACATTACGCTGCCACATTAAGTTGAGGGGCTCGGAGGAAGAAATAAAATGAGGCCGTGAATGAGTTAAGAAATAAAATTAGAAAAGCATGATTAAATAAACAAGGAGAGGCAATGTAAATTAAAGGGTACAATCCTAAAGGGGGTGCATGAACAGCGAGACCTGCGGGTATATGTGGACAAATCGCTGAAGGTGGCAGGACAGGTTGAGAAAGCAGTTAAAAAAACTTACAGGTTGCTGGGCATCACAGAGTACAAAAGAAAGGAGGTTATGATGAACCTTTGTAAAACACTGGTTCGGTCTCAACTGGAGCATTGTGTCCAATTCTGGGCACCGCACATTAGGATGTGAAGGCCTAAGAGAGGAAGCAGAAAAGATTGACAAGAATGATTCACGAGATGAGGGACTTCAGTTCCGTGGATTGACTGGAGAAGCTGGGGTTGTTCTCCTTGGAGCAGAGAAGGTTGAAAGGAGAATTGATAGAGGTGTTCAAAATCATGAGGGGTCCGGACAGAGTAGATAGAGAGATACTGTTCCCATTGGTGGAGGGGTCGAGAACCAGAGGAGACGGACTTAAGGTGAATGGCAAAATAACCGAAGGTGACATCAAAAAAATCTATTTTATGCAGCGAGTGGTTAGGATCCGGAAAGCACGGCCTGAAAGGGTGGTGGAGGAAGACTCAATCACAGCATTCAAAAAAAAAGGAACTTGGATAAGTATCTGAAAAAAAACATTTTACAGGGCCGGGGGAAAAGGGAGGGGAGTAGGCAAAGGTTCGATGGGCCGAATGGCCTTCCGTGCTGTAACCATTCTCTGATTGTGTGAGCAGAACCACTCTGTTCCCTGACTCAATCTAAAGCCTTCCTGATTGTGAGCACCTCTGTTAAACCTGTCCTGCACCTTCACTGCTCCAAGGAGAACCACCCCAGATGCTGCAGCCATCATCTTATTGAATGGCGGCAGGCTCGAGGGGCCAAAGGGCCGACTCATCTCCTATTTCTGATGTTCTCATGTGTTCATGTCACTGGTCCCCATCCTGCACCTGCTCCCTGCAGTAAGATGGCCGCCGCGCATGCTCCCTGCCCTGCAGCGGGACAATGGAAAGTATTGTGATGTCGAGGAAGCCCCGCCCCTGTTGCTCCCTGCTCCCCGTGGCGGGCGGACCCGTGCTGCCTAAAGCTGGCGGCCGAACTCCCGGCAATCCCCGACAATAACCAAGGCCCGTCCCTGCCCGAAGGTGCCCCGCAGCCGCCACCCAAATCTCACCGCCTGCGCGTGTCCGTGAGTCTGAGTCCTCAGGGAGGCTGGGAGGACTGCCCGGGCTGATCATCCATCCTCCACGGCTGCGGGGGGGGGGGGCAAAACGTCGCCCGTCGGCAGCTAATCTCCCACAATAGGCTGGCACCGCGCCTGCGCACAACTCCGCCTCGCCTCACCTGGGCCCCGAGCTCAAAGGCTGCGAGCGGAGCCCCCCAACAAACCCCCCAACCACAACACTCAGCCCGCAGCCAATGGCGAGGCGGCGCGGGGCACCAGCCCATCCAGCGCCCTGCTCCGCGCCAATCAGTGGCGGGGGGGCGGGGCCGGGGCACCAATCAATCACTGGTCCCTGAAGGTGCTGACTCTGGCTGGGTTCAGTTCTACACTCACTGGTTCCTCTCCCCTGAAGGTACTGACTCTGGCTGGGTTCAGTTCTACACTCACTGGTTCCCCTCCCCTGAAGGTGCTGACTCTGGCTGGGTTCAGTTCTACACTCACTGGTTCCCCTCCCCTGAAGGTACTGACTCTGGCTGGGTTCAGTTCTACACTCACTGGTTCCCCTCCCCTGAAGGTACTGACTCTGGCTGGGTTCAGTTCTACACTCACTGGTTCCCCTACCCTGAAGGTACTGACTCTGGCTGGGTTCAGTTCTACACTCACTGGTTCCCCTCCCCTGAAGGTACTGACTCTGGCTGGGTTCAGTTCTACACTCACTGGTTCCCCTCCCCTGAAGGTACTGACTCTGGCTGGGTTCAGTTCTACACTCACTGGTTCCCCTCCCCTGAAGGTACTGACTCTGGCTGGGTTCAATTCCAGACACTGACATCTTTCACTTTGTACCTGCACCAAGATGGCCGCGCATGCGCTGTGCTACTCACTGAATCAAGATGGCGGAGCGCTGAACCTGCTCGAAGATGGCCGCCGTTAGCCGGGCCTGTGACCGGGAGAAAGCCCCGAAGCTGCATCCGCCGATAATCCGGTTATTATTCCGGGCTTCCGGCGGGCACGGGTTGTTTATGAAGCCTCCCCCGCTCCCCGCTGGTCCCTTACCCCGCTCCGTCCCGCTGAAAAAGAGACTCCTTAGGAGGCTGTCGAAAACACGTCTCTTCCGCCATTACACGCACGGCGCATGCTCCAAACACAGCCACGGTCCGCGCCTGCGCACTGAGCTCCTGCAGTCTGGATGCAGCACATTTTCCCCCGTAGGGTATGCTGGGTAGATAAGACCATGACAAACAGGAGCAGTAATGGGCCAGATACTGCAAGGGTTATATACAGAGTGAAGCTCCCTCTGCACTGTCCCAAGAAACAATCCCAGGGCAGGTACAGCGCAACTATTTTGTTGTTAATCTGTAAATCAAATGCCCCTGATTAAAGGGAGGAGGGCACTATAACCAACAAAATAAACTAATTAAACTTTACGTGGTAAACTTAAATCAAATTAAAATTTGGTTGCTCGAGGTGACGATGCACTCCAGTCCCTCCAGTGCCGACCTCTTACAGAAGGCCGCAAGCGTACCGGTAGCAGGTACAGCAGGGGTTAGAGACAGAGTGAAGCTCCCTCTACACTGTCCCATCAAACACTCCCAGGGCAAGTACAGCATAATTTAAATGCAGGGTAAACGTCTTTCAAAACAGCCAATCCAAAAATTCACAGGACAAGCACAACACAGGTTAGGTACACATTATCATCATCATAGGCAGTCCCTCGAAATCAAGGAAGACTTGCTTACACTCTAAAGGTGAGTTCTTAGGTGACTAAACATTCCAATACGGGAATTACAGTCTCTGTCACAGGTGAGACAGCCGGTCATTGATGGAAATGATGGGTGGGACTGGTTTGCCGCATGCTCCTATGCTTGGTTTCTGCATGCTCTCAGTGATGAGACTCGAGGTGCTCAGCACCCTCCCGGATGCACTTCCTCCATTTAGAGCGGAATTTAGCCAAGGGCTCCTAGGTATCAGTGGGGATGCTGCATTTTTATCAAGGAGGCTTTGAAGGTGTCCTTGAAAAGTTTCCTCTGATCACCTTGGGCTCGCTTGCCATGTAGGAGTTCTGAGCAGAATGCTTGCTTTGGGAGTCTTTTGTCAGCCATGTGAACAATGTGGCGAGCCAGGGTATCTCTGGAGTTGGAGCACGCCGTGTCCACAAGAGATGGACACTGCAGAGACTGGAGTGCATCATTTCAAGAGAGAACATAATTTTATTTTAATTAATTTGATTTGATTTGACAAAGGTTCCCTTTATGTTGAATTATTAAGTTGTGTTTTTGGTGCCCTCAAAAAAAAAACAAGGGGGCATTTTAATGAAAGTTTCTGGAGTGTGACCACCCTCCCCCCTTTAATCAGGGGGCACTTGATTATTGTTCGACTTAAAATAGTTGTGAACAATGTGGCCCACCCAACGAAGCTGGTCGAGTGTTGTCAGTGCTTCGATGCTGAGGATGTTTGCCTGATCGAGGAAACACCAGGAATGGTTTGATGAGAATGACCAGGAGATCCAAGAGCTAATAAATCGCAAGCACAGGGCATTTCTGAACCTAAAACAACAACCCAACTCGGGACCAGCAAAGCAGCATTACAGGTGGCTTCAGGCCGAGGTCCAAGAAAAAACCTGTGACCTAAAGCATAGATGGTTCGTTAAGAAATCACAGGAGATTCAGCAGCTGGCTGACAGCCATGATGTGTGAGGATTCTTCACATCAGTCAACGCCACCTACAGCACAACCACCCAAGGCACCACTCCACTGTTGGCCAAGAATGGGGAAACACTCATCAAGGACATCGAGGCAGCCATGACCCGCTGGAAGGAACACTTCGAAGATCTCCTTAACCGACACTCTGCCTTTGACTCGAGTGTCCTCGACTCCAACCCACAGTATGCTACCCACCACCATCTCAGCAAAACCCCAGCCCTGTACGAGGTGGAAAAGGCCATCTGCCAGCTCAAAACCAACAAGGCAATGGGAGTGGACAAAATCCCCACTGAGGCACTAAAGTATGGCGGAGAGGCACTATTGGCACAAATGCATGACCTCATCTCTCTCATCTGGAAGAAGGAGAGCATGCCTGGAGATCTCAGAGATGCAGTAATCGTGACCATCTTTAACAAAGGGGATAAGTCCGACTGCGGCGATTACAGATGAATCACCCTGGGAAAGCCATCACTTGAATCGTCCTCAACCATCTTCTCCCTGTGGCTGAGGAGCTCCTCCCGGAGTCACAGTGTGGTTTTCATCCTCTGCGGAGTATAACGGACCTGAGTAGTTACACAGTAAGGATCTCAATACACTCTCCCACCAGACACTTGCAGGGAAGGTACAGCATGGGTTAGATACAGAGTAAAGCTCCCTCTACACTGTCCCATCAAACATCCCAGGGCAAGTACAACATGGGTTAAATAGATATTAAAGCTTCCTCTATACTGTTCCATCAGACGTTCCCAGGGCAAGTGCAGCAGAGGTTAGACACAGACTACATCTCCCTCTGACTTGTCCAGCCATTCCAGGGCAGATACAGCATCAGTTCGATATAGAGAAAATCTCCCTCTATACTGTTCTGCTGGACATTCCCAGGGCAGGTACAGCACGGGTTAGATACAAAGTAAAGCTCCCCTTACACTGTCCCAACAATCATTCCCAGGGCAGGTACCACCAAGCTCATGGTCTACAGGGCTGTAGTAATACCCGCCCTCCTGTATGGCTCAGAGGAATGGACCATGTACAGTAGCCACCTCAAGTCGCTGGAGATATATCACCAATGATGTCTCCGCTAGATCCTACAAATCCCCTAGGAGGACTGGCACAGCAACATCAGCGTCCTTGTCCAGGCTAATGTCCCCAGCATTGAAGCACTGACCACACTTGATCAGCTCCGCTGGGCAGGCCACATAGTTCGTATGCCAGACACGAGACTCCCAAAGCAAGTGCTCTAGATGGAGCGCCTTCACAGCAAATGAGCCAAAGGCGGGCAGTGGAAACATTACAAGGACACCCTCAAAGCCTCCCTGAAAAAGTGCGACATCCCCACTGACACCTGGGAGTCCCTGACCAAAGACTGCCCTAAGTGGAGACAGTGAATCCAGGAGGGCGCTGAGCACTTCGAGTCTCAATGCCGAGAGCATGCAGAAATCAAGCGCAGGCAGTGGAAGGAGCATACGGCAAAGCAGTCCCACCCATCCCTTCTCTCAATGACTATCTGTCCCACCTGTGACAGAGTCTGTGGCTCTCATATTGGACTGGTCAGCCACCAAATAACTCACTTCAGGAGTGGAAGCAATGCTTCTTTCTATTTTTCCTCGATTCCGAGGGATTGCCTATGATGATGATGATGATGATGATGATGATGATGATGATGATGATGATGATGATGATGACAAGACAGGTTAGATGCAGAGTAAAGCTCCCTCTACAATGTCTCACCAGACATTCCCAGGTCGGTACAGCGTGGGTTATTAAAGGTTAAATCTCACTCGAGCCTGTCCCAAACAGTCCCAGGGTAGGTACAGCATAGGTTAGATACAGAGTTAATCTCCCTCTACGCCGTCCAATCAAACACTCGCACAACAGACACAGCACGGGTTAGGCAGAGAGTAAAGCTCTCCATGGACTGATCCATCAAACACTCCCATCGCAGGTACAGCACGAGTTAGATACAGAGTAAAGCTCACTCTACACTGTCCCATCAAACACTCCGAGGGAAGATACAGCACGGATTAGATAAGAGACAAAAACTTGCTCTACACTATCCCATCAAAAACTGCCAGAACAGGTACAGCATGGGTTCGACAGAAAGGTTTAGGCTCGGTTTTCCAGGACTTGGGACCTGGGCAACAGGAGGCACAGTCACCAATTATAATCAGGGATGCTCAGGAAGACAGATATCTCATGGGTGGGGGGCAGGATGGTGGTTGTGGGGCTGGAGGAATTTACAGGGCTAGGGAGGGGCGAGACAATTTAGGGGTTTGAAAATATTAGAATTTTCAAATCAAGGCGTTGCTTAACTAGAAGCCAATGTAGGTCAGTGAGGACAGGGGTGATGGGTGAGCTGGACTTGGTGCGAGTTCGGGCATGGGCAGCCGAATTTTTGATTAACTCTAGTTTATGTAGAGTCGAATGTGGGAGGAGTGCGTTGGAATAGTCAAGTCCAGAAGTAACAAAAGCATGGATGAGGGCTTCAGCAGTGGACGAGCTGAGGCAAGAGCGGAGATGGATGATGTTACAGAGATGGAAATAGGCAGTCTTAATTATGCCATGGATATCTGGTTAAAAAAAACTATTTCAGGGTTAAGTATGACACCAAGGTTGCAAAAAGTCTGGTTCAGGCAGAAGTTGGGGAGAGGGACGGAGTCTGTGGCTAGGGAACGGAGGTTGTGGCAATGACAATTACAAATATCAGAATATTTGACAGGCTATCATGTGCAAAATGTGTGGATGAGTTTGTAAAATTCAATCGGTTACAAAAACGGGTTACAGAAAGTAACGGATTTTGAACCTTATGCAAGATGGTTCAATAAAGGGTGGTTCAAAGGAGTTCAGTTGAGTTTAAACTGACACACTGCAGTTAAGTCTACTACAACTACAACTCGTACTCAAATGGAACAAGTTTGGGGTTTGATAGAAGGTGAACTAGGTGAGAAATGACATAAGTTATATTAAGAAAAAGCACTAAAATGGAATAGTCAGTAACAGAACATCAATTAGTCTCCTCTGATCACGGAGGAATCAAATATTCGACAGACTGTGTTTGAAACAAAGATAATTTATTCAACATTAATACACAATATTAATCTCCAGCTCAGGTATAGGGGTTATTAAGATCATCAGAAACAAAGTAGAGCTGCCAGAGTGAACATGTTTCAGTGCCCAATGCAATCACAGTAAATCCTGTTCTATTCACAAATGCAGCCTTTCTCCTCAGCCCATTCAAAACTGAGATAAGGAGAAATGTCTTCTCTCAGAGGGTTGTAAATCTTTGGAATTCTCTGCCCCAGAGAGCAGTGGAGGCTGGGTCATTGAATATATTTAAGGTGGAGATAGCCAGATTTTTGAGCGATAATGGAGTATAGGGTTCTGGGGAGCGGGCAGAGAGGTGGAGCTGAGTCTATGATCAGACCAGCCATGATCTTATTGAATGGGGAGCAGGCTCAGGGGTCCGGGTGGCCCACTCCGACTCAAATTTCTCATGGTCTTATGTACCCAGCATGCGCCGCGCGGAAGAATGTGCCGCACCCAGACTACAGGAGCTCAGTGCGCAGGCGCCGAACTTGGGTGTGTTTGGAGCATGCGCGGTGCGTGTAATGGCGGAGGAGACACCGTTTGGACAGGCTCCTTAGAAGTGGCCTTTATCAGCGGGACGGAGCGGAATAATGGACCAGCGGGGTGCCGGGGATGCTTCATAAACATCCGGTGCCCGCCGCAAGCCCGGAATAATAACCGGAATATCGGCGGTTGCAGCTTCGGGTCGTTCTCCCGGTCACAGGCCCAGACTAACGGCGGCCATCTTCGTACAGGAAGGCAGGTTCATCGCTCCGCCATTTTGGTTCAGTGAGTAGCAAAGCGCATGCGCTGCTATCTTGGTGCCGGAACAAAGTGAAAGATGTCAGTGTCTGGAACTGCACCCAACCAGAGTCAGTACCTTCAGGGGAGGGGAACCAGTTAGTGTAGAACTGAACCCAGCCAGAGTCAGCACCTTCAGGGGAGGGGAACCAGTGAGTGTAGAACTGAACCCAGCCAGAGTCAGTACCTTCAGGGGAGGGGAACCAGTGAGTGCAGAACTGAACCCAGCCAGAGTCAGTACCTTCAGGGGAGGGGAACCAGTGAGTGTACAACTGAACCCAGCCAGAGTCAGTACCTTCAGGGGAGGGGAACCAGTGAGTGCAGAACTGAACCCAGCCAGAGTCAGTACCTTCAGGGGAGGGGAACCAGTGAGTGTAGAACTGAACCCAGCCAAAGTCAGTACCTTCACGGGAGGGGAACCAGTGAGTGTGGAACTGAACCCAGCCAGAGTCAGTACCTTCAGGGGAGGGGAACCAGTGAGTGTAGAACTGAACCCAGCCAGAGTCAGTACCTTCAGGGGAGGGGAACCAGTGAGTGTAGAACTAAACCCAAACAGAGTCAGCACCTTCAGTGGAGGGGAACCAGTGAGTGTGGAACTGAACCCAGCCAGAGTCAGTACCTTCAGGGGAGGGGAACCAATGAGTGTAGAACTAAACCCAAACAGAGTCAGCACCTTCAGTGGAGGGGAACCAGTGAGTGTAGAACTGAACCCAGCCAGAGTCAGTACCTTCAGGGGAGGGGAACCAATGAGTGTAGAACTGAACCCAATCAGAGTCAGCTCCTTCAGGGGAGGGGAAGCAGTGAGTGCAGAACTAAACCCAGCCAGAGTCAGCACCTTCAGGGAAGGAGATGGAGGGGAGCCACTGAGTGTCGAACTGAACGCAGTCAGAATTGGTGGTGAAAATTGGGAGTGGAGGGAAAACAGTCTATAACATAAGAAATAAAAGCAGGAGTAGGCCATTTGGCCCCTCGAGCTTGCTCCCCATTCAATAAGATCATGGCTGATCTGATCCTGGACTCAGCTCCACTTCCCTGCCCACTCCCCATAACCCTTTATTCCCTTATCGTTCAAAAATGTGTCTATCTCCACCTTAAATTATTCAATGACTCTGCTTGCACAGCTCTTTGGGGCACAGAATTCCAGGGATTTGCCACCCTCATAGAGGAAATTCCTCCTCATCTCACTTTTAAATGGGCGGCTCCTTATTCTGAGACTATGTCCCCCGAGTTTTAGTTTCCCCTATGAGTGGAAATATCCTCTCTGCATCCACCTTGGCGAGCCCCCTCATTATCATTAAGTTTCAATAAGATCACCTCTCATTCTTCGAAACTCCAATGTGTATAGGCCCAACCTACTCAACCTATCCTCAGAAGTCAACCCCCTATCTCCGGAATCAACCTAGTGAACCTTCTCTGAACAGCCTTCAATGCAAGTATATCCTTCCTTCAATACGGAGACCAAAACTGGACGCAGTACTCCAGGTGTGGCTTCACCAATACTCTTTACAGTTGCAGCAGGACTTCTCTGCTTTTATACTCTATCCCCCTTGCAATGCAGGCCAACATTCCATTTGCCTTCCTGATTACTTGCCGTACCTGCATACTAACTTTTTGTGTTTCATGCACAAGACCCCCAAGTCTCTCTGTAATGCAGCTCTTTGCAATTTTTCTCCATTTAAATTATAATTTGCTTTTCTATTATTTCTGCCAAAGTGGATAACTTCATATTTTCCCACATTATACTCCATGTGCCAAATGTTTGCCCTCTCACTTAACCTGTCTATATCCCTTTGCAGATTTTTTGTGTCCTCCGCACAATTTTTGTAACAACAGCAAACTCGGTCGCTTCATCCAAGTCATTAATATGGATTGTAATTCGTTGAAGACCCAGCACCGATCCCTGCGGCACCCCACTAGTCATGTTTGTCAACTGGAAAATGACCATTTATCCCGACCCTCTGTTTTCTGTTGGTTTGCCAATCCTCTATCCATGTTAATACATTACCTCCAACCCTGTGAGCTTTTACCTTGTGCAGTAACCTCTTATGTGGCACCTTATCGAATGCCTTCTGGAAATCCAAATACACCACACCCACTGCTTCCCCCTAATCCACCCTGCTCATTACATCCTCAAAGTACTCCAGTGAATTTGTCAAACATGATTTCCCTTTCATAAAACCATGTTGAATCTGCTTGATTGAATCATGCTTTTCCAAATATCCTGCTACTGCTTCCTTAATAATGGACTCCAGCATTTTCCCAATGACAGATGTTAGACTAACTGGTCTAAATTGTCCTGCTCTTTGTCAGCTTCCTTTTTCAAATAGGCACGTTACATTTGCGGCTTTCCAATCTGTTGGGACCGCCATAGAATCCAGGGAATTTTGGTAGATTACAACCAATGCATCCATGAACTCTGCAGCCACTTCTCTTAAGATCCGAGGATGCAAGCCATCAGGTCAGGGGACTTGTCTGCCTTTAGTCCTGTTATTTTACCTAGTACTACGTCATTAGTGATAGTGATTGTATTGCGTTCCTCCCTATCTATAGCCCCTCGCTTATCCACTGCTGGGATGTTTTTACTGTCTTCTACCATGAAGGACTCTTACTATCTGTTTTTATATTTTGTGCTAGTTTTCTTTCATAATCTATCTTCCCTCTCAATCATTTTTTTTAGCCATTCTCTGCTGGCTTTTAAAAATGTCATACATCTCTGGCCTCCCACTAGACTTGGCCACACTGTATGCCTTTGTTTTCAATTTGATACCTCCCTTATTTCCTTAGTTAGCCACGGATGGTTATCCCATCTCTTACAGTCTTTGCTTCTCATTGGGATATATTTTTGTTGCAGGTTATGAAATATCTCCTTAAATGTCTGCCACTGCTCATCAACCATCCCATTCTTTAATCTATTTCCCCAGTCCAATTTAGCCAACTCTGCCCTCATACCATTGTAGTCTCCTTTATTTCAGCTTGGGACCCTGGTTTGAGAACCAACTTTCTCACCAACCAGAATATGGTTGAATTTGAAATTCAACCATATTATGGCCACTCGTTCCGAGAGGATCTTTTAGTACCAGATCATTTATTAATCCTGCCTCATTACGCAGTTCTAGATCTAAGATAGCCTGCTCCCTGGTTGGTTCCACAACATACTGTTCAAGGAAACTATCCCAGATACACTCTATGGACTCCTCCTCAAGGCTACCCTGGCCAATTTGCTTTGTCCATTCAATATGAAGTTTAAAATCACCCATAATTATTGCCGTTCCTTTATTACAATCCTCCATTATTTCTTGATTTATACTCCGTCCAACAGTGTAGCTACTGTTAGGGGCCTATAGACTCTTGTCCACCAGTGATTTTCCCTTTATTATTCCTCATCTCCACCCAAACTGATTCAATATCTTGATCCTCTGAGCAAATATCGTTTCTCACCAACGCACTGATCTCATTCTTTATTAACAGAGCTACCCCACCTCCTTTTCCTTTCTGTCTGTCCTTCCGAATTGTCAAATATCCCTGAATATTTCGTTCCTAGTCCTGGTCACCTTGCAACCACATCTCTGTAATGGGTATCAGATCGTACCCATTTGTACATATTTGTGCCGTCAATTCATCTATTTTGTTACAAATGTTATGTGCATTTAGACAAAGAGCTTTTAAATTTGTTTTTTTTCCTGTTTTTCCTGCTTTTTTCCTCTGTCCTTCCAACTCACTTTCTATATTTTTGCTTTCTAATTCCAGCTTTACTTCCCTCCCACTGAATCTATTCTCAGGTTCCCATCCCCTGCCAAGTTAGTTTAAACCCTCCCCAACAGCACTGACAAACCTCCCCCCCCGCCCCGGACGAGGATATTGGTCCCGGCTCTGTTGAGGTGCAACCCGTCCGGCTTGTACAGGTCCCACTTCCCTCCAGAAGCGGTCCCAATGCATCAGGAATCTAAAGCCCTCCCTCCTGCACCATCTCTCCAGCCAGGCATTCATCTGCTCTATCCTCCTATTTCTGTACTCACTAGTTCATGGCACCATGAGTCATTCTAAATATTACCCTAGACCATGTCACTGTTTGTTTATAATTACACATGACCCAGTCTCGGTTTATATTACATTCGACCCTGCCTCTGTTTATATTACACTAGACCCTGTCCCTGTTTATACTACACTTGACAGTATCCCTGTTTATAAATAGAAGTATAGAGTACAAACGCATGGATATTATGATGAACCTGTACAAAACAGGAGCAGCTGGGGTTGCAAGGGGGATAGAGTATAAAAGCAGAGAAGTCCTGCTACAACTGTACAGGGTATTGGTGAGGCCACACCTGGAGTACTGCGTACAATTTTGGTCTCTGTATTTAAGGAAGGATATACTTTCATTGGAGGGAGTTCAGAGAAGATTCACTAGGTTGATTCCTGAGATGAGGGCATTGACTTATGAAGAAAGGTCAAGTAGTTTGGACCTATACTCATTGAAGTTCAGAAGAATGAGGGGTGATCTTATTGAAACTTAAAACATACTGGAGGGCTTGACAAGGTGGATGCAGAGAGGATATTTCCACTCATAGGAGAATCCAGAACTAGAGGGCATACTTTCAGAATAAGGGGTTGCCCATTTAAAACTGAGATGAGGGGGAATTTCTTCTCTCAGAGGGTTCTAATTCTGTGGAATTCTCTGCCCCAGAAAGCTGTGGAGGCTGGATCATTGAATGTTTTTAAGGCGGAGATAGACAGATTTTTTGAGCGATATGAGAGTAAAGGTTTATGGGAGCGAGGGGGAAGTGAAGTGGAGTTGAGTCCATGATCAGATCAGCCATGATTTTATTGAATGATGGAGCAGACTCGAGGGGCCAAATGGCCTACTCCCGCTCTTATTTCTTGTGTTCTCCTTAGAGCAGGGAAGATTGAGAGGAGATTTGATCGAGGTGTTCAAAATCATGAGTGGTCTTGCCAGAGTAGATCGAGAGATACTGTTCCCATTGGCAGAAGGGTCGAGAACCAGAGGACACAGATTTAAGGTGATTGGCAAAAGAACCAGAGGCGACACAAGAAGAAACCTTTTTGCGTAGCGAGTGTTTAATATCTGGATTGCACGGCCTGAAAGGGTGGTGGAGGCAGACTCAATCACGGCTTTCAAAAGGGAGTTGGATAAGTATCTGAAAGAAAAACATTTGCAGGGCTGTGGGGTAAGGGCGGGGGAGTGGGACTAGCTGAGGTGCTCTTGCACAGAGCTGGCACGGGCTCGACGGGCCGAATGGTCTTGTTCCGTGCTGTAACCATTCTCTGATTCTATGGTTCTAACTCTCTCAGCATAAGCCTCTATTCCCTTCTCCCTCATATGCTGATCTTCAGTGCATCGATACTGGAAACACAGAGAGACCAATCCAGAGCCGCTCTGTATCAGGGTGGGTGCTGGATATGGAAGTCACTCCCTGGCCTCCTGTGTGGGTCTGTTTGTTGCATCAGTTTGACCTGGAGTGGAGAGGGGGAGAAGCTGCTTGGTTTAACCCCCAGAACCTCTGGGCCCAGTTGGGACCAACAATTTCCGATGAGAGACTGTCAACGGCGGTGGATTCTAGGGGAGATTAGGTTGTGAAACAGACACTGCCCGCACAATGTAGAAGCGTATTGTTTTAGGAACAAGTATTTCTGCAGAGGCTTTCAATATACAGATTTGTTTTAATCCATTCTTAGGATGTGGGTGTCGCTCGTAGGGCCAGAATATATTTCCAATTTCCATTTGCCCCTTGACAAGGTGATGGTGGGCCTTCTCGAACCGCTGCAGTCCGTGTGGTGAAGGCCCTCCCACAATGCTGTTCGGTGAGGAGTTCCAGGATTTTCACCCAGTGACGATGTAGGAACGGCGATATATGCCCAAGTCAGGATGGTGTGAGACTTGGAGGGGAACTTGGAGGTGATGGATTTCCCATGCACCTGCTGCCCTGGTCCATCTAGGTGGGAGAGGTTGCGGGTTTGGGAGGTTCTGTCAAAGTTCTGGTCGAGTTGCAGATGTTTAAATTCCCTCCCCTTCACCCCGCCCACCTCTCCCTCCTCCCATAGAGGCCAGAGTCTTGTGTCGGCCCAGACCGGTTGGTGGGTTCCCTTCCCTGCAGGACATTAGTGACCAGTTGGGTTATTACGACAATCCGTCAGCTTTCATGGTCACTTTATTTCTGCTGATGGCCGCACAAATAGCCAGGTTCATTCAGCTCAATTTCACAACCTGCCTTTGTGTTTTTGTGGGTTCTCTCTCACCCACCCTTTTTCCTGTTTGAAACTCACTTTACAGGGTATTAAAAGGGGAGGATTTGTCAACCAGAGGCTCAAACCAACCATCACATTAAGATCTGACGGAGTCACTCGATTCACCGGGAACGGAATATCATCGGCCTTTGACCATGGAAGCAAAAAGCACTGTTCACAGCGGGGAGAAACAGTACACGTGCTCTGTGTGTGGACAAGGCTTCAGCCGATCATCCAACCTGGAGAAACACAAGTGCAGTCACACTGGGGAGAAACTGTGTAAATGTGGGGACTGTGGGAAATGTTTCAAATACCCATCCCAGCTGGAAACACATCGGCGAGTTCACACTGGGGAGAGGCCATTCAGCTGCTCCGATTGTGGGAAGGGATTCACTCAATTTTCCAACCTGCTGATACACCAGCGAGTTCACACTGGGGCGAGACCGTTAAGCTGCTCCGATTGTGGGAAGGGATTCACTCGGTCAGCCGACCTGCTGAGGCACCAGCGAGTTCACACTGGGGAGAGGCCATTCACCTGCTCCGAGTGTGGGGAAGGATTCACTCAGTCATCCAACCTGCTGATACACCAGCGAGTTCACACTGGGGAGAGGCCGTTCACCTGCTCCGATTGTGGGAAGGGATTCCCTCGGTCCTCCCACCTGCTGGCACACCAGCGAGTTCACACTGGGGAGAGGCCGTTCACCTGCTCCGATTGTGGGAAGGGATTCACTCGGTCCTCCCACCTGCTGAGACACCAGCGAGTACACACCGGGGAGAGGCCGTTCACCTGCTCCGATTGTGGGAAGGGATTCGCTCGGTCCTCCCACCTGCTGGCACACCAGCGAGTTCACACTGGGGAGAGGCCGTTCACCTGCTCCGATTGTGGGAAGGGATTCACTACATCATCCCACCTGCTGGCACACCAGCCAGTTCACACTGGGGAGAGGCCGTTCACCTGCTCTGAGTGTGGGAAGCGATTCACTCAGTCATCCACCCTGCTGAAACACCGAGAGTTCACAAGTGACTGCAGGGGTGGGATTCTGCTGTTATTGCAGCTGTTAATCACATGTGATCTGAACCATGTTCATTTTGACAGTTGGGGTTTGTTTCCGCTGATGTCAATAACTCCTGTAACTGGACTGGAGTTTAATATTTGGGAGAAAGACAAATAAATTCTTGTTGCTTTCAACACATTGGTGTGGATTTCGTTCTTTCCCACCCGAGAGTTTAGCATCACCTGGCTGGAGCTCAGTGAGGACAATCTGGGCGGAGGATCGTATGGGGGAGAAATTCAGCCTGGACACAGTCCTTCAGGGTCACACTGAGAGGGGCAAATGGCACTTTGGTCTTTCTAATCACTCTTCATTGACAGCGAAGTCGCCATGCTGGTTCACCTTGACATTGTAAGGTACGGATGATATCCACCCAAGGGTGTTTAAAGAGATGGGACGGCTGCTCTGTCAGCCCCTTGCCCAGATCTCCATCAGCTCAGTAGAGTCATGGGTTGTTCCCCGAGATTGGAAGGTAGCACACATAGTTCAAATTTTGTAAATTGGCCACAAGTAGGGAACTGAAGGCCCATCAACGTGACCTCGATCACTGGGAAGGTGCTTGAAGGGATCCTGCAAAATGCTGTTTTCGATCATGGGGAAAGGGAAGGGGCCATTACAGATACTGAACATGGATTCCGGGAAAAATGGTCACGCCTTACAAACTAGCTTGAGTTTGTAAAGAAGTTGTTCGGTTGGTGAATGGGGGAATCCAGTTGACATTGTCTACCTCAGGATGTCAAACTCATTTTCTATGGTGGGCCTGATCCAATATCCTGGCACTTGGCATAGGCCACATTCAGCAAAAGCTATTAAAATAGGAATAAATGAAGAAAAACTGCATCGGAATTTACATTTAGATTTTATTTACTGCCACTTCTCCCGATCCCTGGCACCTCTTAGCTTGAGCATTCATGAACTGACCCTGCTCAAACCATAAGCTCAAGGATATCGGCGCATGGTTCGGCCTCTGACCACAAGGCTGTGTCACTGCCACACACCGATACCGTTTCCTTGTTTCTCATCTCCATACAAACACCATCACTTCACACATCCTCTTTCTCCACAATTGCAGCAGACATGAGCAAGGACATGAGGCTTATTAAAAGACACATTTCATTACAGCAAAGGTTACACTGGGAGAAATGTTCAGTTACTTTGCATTACAGGCAAATTCCGGACAAACCAGCAGCACACTAGCACCTGAGCAGTGTCTCATCGGCCTTCAGGCTTTTCTTAAATAGATTTTCTGCCTGGATATAAACTTAAACCAGCTTTGCAGGCGTGATGCTCTATTCACACATTGAAGGTGAGAGAAATGCTGTGGGGCACACACTATGTCCAGTAGCTGAAAGTGATTGACAGACTAGGTTTTGTGTTTAGTGATCCCGGGCATGTTACCAATACCGGCAAAGATGAAGCCCATGGAATAAAAGGGACAATGGATACTGTCTCACTTTGAACGAGTCAGAATGAGAAGCTTTAACAACAGCCGATGTTTCACAAAGGGAGACCTCACCAGACCAAAGGACATTGGTGACGTTTAATGGGCTGTTTGTGTCACTGGGCTACAGGAGGCTATTTGTGACAGAAGGAAAGCTGGTCACAGCAAACAGTTTCCCGACCTGTCCAGGGCCCACTCTGACCCCCACCTTCTCTCTCTCACCATTGATGGACACTGCTGCAGTAATTGCTCCTCTGACCTTTCCTCTCTTGTCCCTCCTACACCCCTAATACACGGCCCGCCACAATCTCCCTCCCCCGACATCATCACTGTGCTGGAATCCACACCAGTCTCCCCATCTGTTCCTTTTTCTCTCCCTGGATCCTGAAACTACAGTCTGAATCCCACTGTACTTAAGGAAGTGGCCATCGAAGTACTGAATGCATTGGTGATCATTTTCCAACAGTCTATCGACTCTGGATCAGTTCCTATGGACTGGAGGGTAGCTAATGTAACACTACTTTTTGAAAAAGTCAAGAGAGTGAAAATGGGGAATTATAGACTGGTTAGCCTGACATCCGTAGTGGGGAAAATGTTGGAATCAATTGTTAAATATAAAACAGCAGCACATTTGGAAAGCAGTGACCGGGTCGGTCCAAGTCAGCATGGATTTATGACAAGTCTTCGAAAAATTTTTGAGGATGTAACTTGTAGAGTGGACAAGGGAGAACCAGTGGATGTGGTGTATTTGGACTTTCAAAAGGTTTTTGACAAGGTCCCACACAAGAGATTGGTGTGCAAAATTAAAGCACAGGGTATTGGGGGTAGATAGAGACGTGGATAGAGATCTGGTTGGCAGACAGGAAGCAGAGAATTTGGATAAACAAGTCCTTTTCAGAATGGCAAGCAATGACTAGTGAGGAGCCGCAGGGCTCAGTGCTGGTACTCCAGCTATTTACAATATACATCAATGATTTAGATGAAGGAATTGAGTGTAATATCTCCAAGTTTGCAGATGACACTAAGCTGGATGGCGGTGTGAGCTGTGAGGAGGATGCTAAAAGGCTGCAGGGTGAATGGACAGGTTAGGTGAGTGGGCAAATGCATGGCAGATGCAGTATAATGTTGATAAATGTGAGGTTATCCACTTTGGTGGCTAAAACATGAAGACAGAATATTATCTGAATGGCGACAGATTAAGAAAAGGGGAGGTGCAATGGGACAAGGGTGTCATGGTACATCAGTCATTGAAAGTTAGCATGCAGGTCGAGCAGTTGGTGAAGAAGGCAAATGGCATGTTGGCCTTCATAGCTAGGGGATTTGAGTGTAGGAGCAGGGAGGTCTTACTGCAGTTGTCTAGACTTTTGCTGAGGCCTCACCTGGAATGTTGTGTTCAGTTTTGGTCCCCTAATCTGAGGAAGGACGTTCTTGCTATTGAGGGAGTGCAGTGAAGGTTCAACAGATTGATTCTCGGGATGGCAGGACTGACCTATGTTGAGAGACTGGTTCGACTGGGCCTGTATTCACTGCAGTTTAGAAGAATGAGAGAGGATCTCATAGAAACATATAACATTTTGACGGGACTGGACACGTTAGATGTGGGAAGAATGTTCCCAATGTTGGGGAAGTCCAGAACCAGGGGTCACAGTCTAACGATAAGGGGTAAGCCATTTAGGACCGAGTTGAGGAGAAACTTCTTCACTCAGAGACTTGTTAACCTATGGAATTCTCTACTGCAGAGAGTTGTTCATGCCAGTTCGTTAGATATATTCAAGAGTGGGTTAGATATGGCCCTTGTGGCTAAAGGGATGAAGGCGTATGGAGAGAAAGCAGGAAAAGGGTACTGAGGTGAATGATCAGCCATGATCTTATTGAATGGTGCTGCATGCTCGAAGGGCCGAATGGCCTACTCCTGCACCTATTTTCTTTGTTTCTTACTCACTCTTCCCCTCCTGAAGCCGACAAGCACTAAAACTGAAGCTTGATGGCCCTCAGTCCCCACTCCTTGATTTACCTCCACTTCTCTCCTCCTCTTTCCCCCTTGGTTCTGTTCCACACTGTGGGACTTGGGCCATCCCTGGGGATTCTCAGAATGAACAGGGGGATGTGTGTTGAGACAGGATGTCTCAGCTCTCCTCCTCTTTTGCCTTTGGTTGTGTTCCACATTCTGGACCTTGGGCCTTCCCCGGGGATTCTCAGTATGAACAGGGGGATGTGTGTTGAGACAGGATGCCCCAGCTCTCTACCTTTAAAGGGACAAGGAGATGACCAGCTGGGCTGAATGGCCCTGCTTTATGACATCACTGCAGTGCCTAGCAAACAAACTCCCTGAGCCCTGCTCATTATGGGCTGGGTTGAGCTCAGTGCTGTTCCAGGAAGGGAACCAGGAGCAGGATTCGACCCGTGTGGAGCCCAGCATTAATGGGGAGAGGTACAGGATCAATTTATACCTTATTGAATGAGAAATGTCAGTGTCCCTGACACTCCCTGTCCCTCAGTATCTGTGTCGGGGAGCGACCAATGGGTTCACTCTGTATGTAACCTGTGCTGTGCCCGACTGGAGAGTGTTTGATGCTGGCACGAGGTGCTCAGCTCGATAAGCACAACATTTAACCCAAAGATGATCAGATAACCCATCACCTTGTCATTGGACACAGGTCCTGAATGACAGAAAGGGTTTCTAATAATTTGGCTGGTGTCCTTGATCAAATTGAACCACCTCCAATCTGTCTTTAAAAATTTGTTTATGGGATGTGTGTGTCACCTCTCACCTCTCCTTCTAAATGCTGGGGAATATAGGCCATGTCTACTCATTCTCTCAGGACAATCCCCCCATCTCAGGAATCAGTCTGATGAACTTTCATTGCACTCCCTCTGCAGCAAGTTTATCTTTCCTTAGGTAAGGAGACCACTCAGCAGGGCCCTGTATAATTGTAGTAAGATGTAAGTACTCAAATCTTTTTGTACAAAGGCCATTATAGCATTTGCTTTCTTAATTGCTTGCTGGACTTCATATTAACTTTTAGCGATTTCTGTACAAGAACACCCAGGTCCCTCTGAACACCAACATTTCCCAATTTCTCACCATTTTAAAAAATACTCTGCCTTCCTATTTTTACTATCAGTGTCTAACTTAACATTTCTTCACATTATATTCCATTTACCATGTTCTTGCCCACTCACTGAGCCTGTTTCTATCCCTTTGAAACCTCTTTTCATCCTTCTCACACTTACATTACCAACTAGCTTTGTATCCTCAGCAAACTTCGCTATATTACATTTGGTCCCCTCATCCAAATTATTGATATAGATTGTGAATAGCTGGGGCCCAAGCACCGATCCTTGCAGCACCCCACCAGTTACAGCCTGCCAACCCGAAAATCACCCGTTTATTCCTATTCTCTGTTTTCTGTCCGTTAACCAATCCTTAATCCTTGCTCGTATATTACTTTCAATCTCATGAGTCCTAATTTTGTTTAATAATCTCTTGTGTGGCACCTCATTGAATGCCTTCAGTAAATCTAAATACAGTGGTCCTCCCTTATCTATCCTACTAGTTACAACCTCAAAAAACACTAACAGATTTGTCAAGAACAATTTCCCTTTAATAAATCCGTGTTAATTCTGCCCAATCCTGTTATCACTTCCGAAGTGTCCTGTTACCACGTGCTTAATAATAGATTGAACATTTTCCCGCTACTGATGTCAGGATTACCGGTACTGTACGAGTTAGATACAAAGTAAATCTCACTCCAGCCTGTCCCAAACACTACCAGGGTTGATGTCGAGTAAATCTCAGTCTACAACATCCTAAACATTCCCAGGGCAGGTACAGCACTTGTTACATATAGAGTAAATCTCCCTCTGCACAGTCCCATCAAACTCTCCCAAGGCAGGTACAGCATAATGTAGATAGAGGGTAATTCTCTCTCTAACCTTGCTCTACAATTGCACAGGACCTTGGTGAGACCACACCTGGAGTACTGTGCACAGTTTTGGCCTCTTTATCTCAGGAAGGGTATATTTGAGTTGCTTAGATACAGAGTACAGCTTCCTCATCACTGTCCCACCAGACATTCCAAGGGCAGGAGAAGGCCACCTGGCCCCTCGAGCCTGCTCCATCATTTAATAGGATCATGGCTGATTTCATCATGGACTCAGCTCCAGTTCCCTGCCCGCTGCATATAAACCTTTATTCCCTTATCGCTCAAAAATCAGTCGATCTCCGCCTTAAATATATTCAATGAACCAGACTCCACAGCGCTCTGAGCAGAGAATTCCATAGATTTACAACCATCTGAGAGAATAAATTCTTCCTCATCTCAGTTTTAAATGGGCAGCCTCTTATTCTGATACGATGTCTCCTAGTTTTAGTTTCCCTGATGAATGGAAATATCCTCTCTGCATCCACCTTGTCGAGGCCCCTTATTTTCTTATCTGTTTCGATAAGATCAGCTCTCATTCTTCTGAACTCCAATGGGTATAGGCCAACCTACTCAAACTATCTTCATCAATCAACCCCCTCATTTCTGGAATCAACCTAGTGTCCCTTCTCTGAACAGCCTCCAATGCAAGTATATCCTTCCTTAAATACGGAGACCAAAACTACACGCAGTACTCTAGATGTGGCCTCACCAACACCCTGTAAAGTTGTAGAAATACTTCTCTGCTTTTATACTCCATCCCCCTTGCAATAAGGGCTAATATTCCATTTGCCTTCCTGATTACCTGCTGTACCTGCATACTAACTTTTTGTGTTTCATGCACAAGGACCCCCAGGTCCCACTATAATGCAGCACTTTGCAATTTTTCACCATTTAAACTATAATTTGCTTTTCTATTTTTTCTGCCAAGGTGGATTACCTTACATTTTCCTACATTGTACAACATTTGCCAAATTTTTGCCCACTCACTTAGCCTGTCTATCACTTTGCACATTTTTTGTGACCTCCTCACAATTTGCTTTCTCAGCCATCTTTGTATCATCAGCAAACTTGACTACATTACAGTTAGTCCCTTCATCCAAGTCATTAATATAGATTGTAAATAGTTGGGGACCCAGCACCGATCCCTGCAGCTCTCCACTAATCACTGTTTGCCAAAAGAAAAATGACCCATTTATCTTGACGCAGATACAAAGTAAATCTCCGTCTACACTGCTCCATCAAACACTCCCAGGGCAGGTATAGTACAGGTTAACTACAGCAAAAAGTTCTCTCTCGACTGTCCCATCAAACACACCCAGGGCAGGTATGGCACGGGTTGGATACAGAGTAAAGCTGCCTCTACACTGTCCCATCAACCACTCCCAGGGCAAGTGCTGCATTGGTTAGATACTAAGTAAAGCTCCCTCTACACTTTCCAAATAAACATTCCTAGGGCAGGTACAGCATAATTTAGATTAAGGGTTACCCTCTCTCGAACTTCGCTCTACAATTGTACAGGGTTTTGGTGAGACTACACCTGGAGTACTGTGCACAGTTTTGCTCTCCTTATCTAAGGAAGGATATAGTTGCCTTGCTTAGATACAGAGTAAAGCTCCCTCAACACTGTCCCACCAGACATTCCAAGGCCAGGAACAACACAGGTTAGATACGGATTATATCTCCCTCTACTCTGTCCCAAGCATTCCAGAGTAGATGCTGCATTGGTTAGATACAGAATAAAGCTCCTTCGACAGTGTCCCATCCATCACTACCAGGGCAGGTACAAAACGGGTTAGATACAGAAATAAAGCTCCTTCTACACTGTCCCATCAAACACTGCCAGGGCAGGTACAGCACGGGTTAGCTACAAAATAAAGCTGCCTCCACACTGTCCCATCAAATCATAGGGCAGGTACAGAATGGGATAATACAGAGTAAAGCGCCCTCTACACTGTCCCATCAAACACTCCCAGGGCAGGTCCAGCACGGGCTAGAAATCTGACACAAACACCCCAGAGGTGCCACATAAAAAGTTACTGCACAAGATAAAGTTCACGGGGTTGGGGGTAATATATTAGCATGGATAGAGGATTGGCTAACGAAAAGAATACAGAGTCGGGATAAATGGTTCATTCTTGGGTTGGCAACCAGTAACTAGTGGGCTGCTGCAGGGATCAGTGCTGGGCTCTCAAATATTGACTATCTATATTAACGATTTGGAAAAAGGTACTGAGTGTAACGAACCCAAGTTTGCTGACGATACAATTATGGGAGGAAAAGCAATCTGTGAGGACACAAAACACCTGACAAAGGAAATAGACAGCCTAAATGAATGGGCAAAAATTTGTCAGATGGAGTATAATGTTGGAAAGTGTGAAGTCATGCACTTCGGCAGAAAAAATTCGAAGAGCAAGTTATTGTTTAAATCGAGAAACATTGCACAGTGCTGCAGGACAGCGGGATCTGGGGGTACTTCTGCAGGAAACACAAACAGAGAGTATGGAGGTACAGCAAGTGATCTGGAAGGCCTTGGCATTTATTGCAAAGGGGATGGAGTATAAAAGCAGGGAAGTTTTGCTACGGCTACATAAGGCCACACCTGGAATACTGCGTGCAGTTTTTGTTCCATATTTAAGAAAGGATATACCTGCTTTGGAGGCAGTTCAGAGAAGATTCACCAGGTTGACTCCGGGGATGAGGGGTTGACTTATGAAGAAAGGTTGAGTAGGCTGGGCCTCTCTACTCATTGGAATTTAGAAGAATGAGAGGTGATCTTATCGAAACGTATAAGATTATGATGGGGCTTGACAGGGTGGATGCTTCCACTGATGTGGGAGACTAGAACTAGAGGGCACGATCTTAGAATAAGGGGCCACCCATTTAAAACAGAGATGAAGAGAAATTTCTTCTCTCAGTGGGTTATAAATCTGTGGAATTCGCTGACCCAGAGAGCAATGGGAGCTGGGACATTGAATCAATTTAATGCAGAAATAGACAGTTTCTTAAACGATAAGGGGATAAGGGGTTATGGGGAGCGGGCAGGGAAGTGGAGCTGAGTCCATGATCAGATCAGCCATGATCTTATTGAAAGGCGGGGCAGGCTCGAGGGCGGTATGGCCTACTCCTGTTCTTATGTTCTTATGTTCTACTCTGCTCCGTTCCCTCTGATACCATCTCCCTGAACTCACTGATTATCACTCTGGGGATCCTGTCTCCCTGCTCTGCGCCATTCCCTCTGATACAATCTCCCTGAACTCACTGAAGATCACGCAGGGATCCACCAGTGACATTCGCTCCCTGTTTCCCTGAAGTTTGGGAACACTGTCCTTCACCATCTGAACTTTCCTTCGGAGCCACCCGACCATGGAACACCTACTGCGGTTTCTGGTCACACCCGAGTATCTTCCGGAATTTTCCATTGATGCCACACTGCTCTTCCTCTAAGCTCATGGGGTCCAGGCCTGAGGCCTCCTGTAGTAGAATAGTGCTTCGGGTTGCCGGGAGGGAAGAATCATCGGTGCTGCTGAAGAGGCTTGCAAGTGAATTTGGGAATGTGTGGAGTTGGTGAATATTGTAATATATCACCTATTGACAGATGTTAGAAGTTAGTATTAAGAAGCTTATTTTACACATCTTTAATTAATGAATGTTCTTTATGTTTGTAACCTCCTGTATATGCATTGATTGTCTGTAAAACTAGTTTTTAAATGATAGAAAATGGCAGTAAAACATAAAATGGGGTTTAAAATGGCCAAAGGCTGAGAAGCAAAGCGTCATGGTAAATTGAGCCATTATTATGTTATCCATTTTTGTAACTGCTGATACAGCTTCACTTAGAACTGGGAGGATCATGGCCAAAATTATTAATAGTTAAGATAAAGGAATGCAGCATGTACCATTTATTTTCATAATTTTGTAAAGCCAAGCTCAGTAATGAATTCTGTGTGATATGTTCTGTATAATTGTTCTCAGAGAACTGATTCCTGCCACAGAGATGGAGGGGAGATAGAGATAACATAGAAGGTCAAAGGCATTAGATAATATGATCTATTGTAAGGCGACAACAGCTACAGATTTTCACAGCATTTGAATGGGAGAAAAGGGGTATAAAGTAACAGCTCTTCTACTCAGAAGGCAGTGCGAATCAAGAGAACAGGAGAAAAGGAGTCGGCACCACGGTCAGCTCGAGAGGACGCTATCGATAATTAGGCTGTGACTATAATTTGTTAAGTATTACTTTTTATAACAGAAGGTATTTATTTGATAAAACTCTGTTGTTTTTACTCACTATACCTGTAGAAACATAGAAACATAGAAAATAGGTGCAGGAGTAGGCCATTAGGCCCTTCTAGCCTGCACCGCCATTCAATGAGTTCATGGCTGAACATTCAAATTCAGTACCCCATTCCTGCTTTCTCGCCATACCCCTTGATCCCCCTAGGAGTAAGGACCTCACCTAACTCCTTTTTGAATATATTTAGTGAATTGGCCTCAACAACTTTCTGTGGTAGAGAATTCCACAGGTTCACCACTCTCTGGGTGAAGAAGTTCCTCCGCATCTCGGTCCTAAATGGCTTACCCCTTATCCTTAGACTGTGCCCTCTGGTTCTGGACTTCCCCAATATTGGGAACATTCTTCCTGCATCTAACCTGTCTAACCCCGTCAGAATTTTAAATGTTTCTATGAGGTCCCCTCTCATTCTTCTGAACTCCAGTGAATACAAGCCCAGTTGATCCAGTCTTTCTTGATAGGTCAGTCCCGCCATCCCGGGAATCAGTCTGGTGAACCTTCGCTGCACTCCCTCAATAGCAAGAATGTCCTTCCTCAGGTTAGGAGACCAAAACTGCACACAATACTCCAGGTGTGGCCTTACCAATGCCCTGTACAACTGTAGCAACACCTCCCTGCCCCTGTACTCAAATCCCCTTGCTATGAAGGCCAACATGCCATTTGCTTTCTTAACCGCCTGCTGCACCTGCATGCCAACCTTCAATGACTGGTGTACCACGACACCCAGGTCTCTTTGCACCTCCCCTTTTCCTAATCTGTCACCATTCAGATAATAGTCTGTCTCTCTGTTTTTACCACCAAAGTGGATAACCTCACATTTATCCACATTATACTTCATCTGCCATGCATTTGCCCACTCATCGAACCTATCCAAGTCGCTCTGCAGCCTCACAGCATCCTCCTCGCAGCTCACACTGCCACCCAACTTAGTGTCATCCACAAATTTGGAGATACTACATTTAATCCCCTCATCTAAATCATTAATGTACAGTGTAAACAGCTGGGGCCCCAGCACAGAACCTTGCGGTACCCCACTAGTCACTGCCTGCCATTCTGAAAAGTACCCATTTACTCCTACTCTTTGCTTCCTGTCTGACAACCAGTTCTCAATCCATATCAGCACACTACCCCCAATCCCATGTGCTCTAACTTTGCACATCAATCTCGTGTGTGGGACCTTGTTGAACGCCTTCTGAAAGTCCAAATATACCACATCAACTGGTTCTCCCTTGTCCACTCTACTGGAAACATCCTCAAAAAATTCCAGAAGATTTGTATTAAAAGCAATTGGTGTGATCTGAACAAGAGTATCCTAATTTTGAATTATATATAAACCCTGAGAATAGTTGAATTGCTATAGTTAGCAAAGCGGCAAAAAGCTGCTAAGTAGTTAAAAACTACGTCTGGCCACCACGAAGGGACAAAACAAAGAGATAGCTGACAAAATAAAATATACTTATTAAACAAGTTAATTGGGGACTCTTGTATTTTTTTCTCTCCATTTAAAAACAGATTGTTGTGTATAAACAGCAGACGCAAGGCAGCTAGTTTGATCACCGATCGAACCTTAGGTGGGTTGATTTACGTCAACTGATAGTGACTATTATCTTCGTTAAGGAAGCTTAATTAAAAATAATTAATTTTAAAATGCCAGAGGAGTGTCTTTGGGAAGAGTATCAGAAAAAGTTAGAAAAAAGATGTGGCGAGTCGCAAGTGTAGACACTTTTGGTAGATTGCCTAGGGAGAAACCCGAAAGTGTCTGTTAAGGATGCGGTCATTTTTGTTGATGAACAGATTAAAGCTAAGAAATGGAAGCTGGGTAAGGCGATGAATCTAGTAACCTATGCAGCTTCATACTGCGCAGAACGTGAATCAAAGGCCGAGAAACATAGAAAAAAAAACATAGAAACATAGAACATCGGTGCAGGAGTAGGCCATTCGGACCTTCAAGCCTGCTCCACCATTCAATAATATCATGGCTGACCATTCGCCTCAGTACCTTTTCCTGCTTTTTCTCCATACCCCTTGATCCCTTTAGCCATAAGGGCCATATCTAACTCCCTCTTGAATATATCCAATGAACTGGCATCAACAACTCTCTGTGGCAGGGAATTCCACACGTTAACAACTCTGAGTGAAGAAGTTTCTCCTCATCTCAGTCCTAAATGGCCTACCCCTTATCCTAAGACTGTGTCCCCGAGTTCTGGACTTACCCAACATCGGGAACATTCTTCCCGCATCTAACCTGTCCCGTCCCATCACAATCTTATACATTTCCATGAGATTCCCTCTCATCCTTCTAAACTCCAATGTATAAAGGCCCAGTTGATCCAGTCTCTCAACATAGGTCAGTCCAGCCATCAGTCTAGTGAACCTTCGCTGCACTCCCTCAATAGCAAGAACCGTCCTTCCTCAGATTAGGAGACCAAAACTGAACACAATATTCCAGGTGAGGCCTCACCAAGGCCCTGTACAATTGCAGTAAGACCTCCCTGCTCCTATATTCAAATCCCTTAGCTATGAAGGCCAACATGCCATTTGCCTTTTTCACTGCCTGCTATACCTGCATTCCAACTTTCAATGACTGATGAACCATGACACCCAGGTCCCATTGCACCTCCCCTTTTCCGAATCTGCCGCCATTGAGATAATATTCTGCCTTCGTGTTTTTGCCACCAAACTGGATAACCTCACATTTATCCACATTATACTGCATCTGCAATGCATTTGCGTACTCACCTAAGCTGTCCAAATCAACCTGCAGCCTCTCAGCATCCTCCCCACAGCTCACACCGCCACCCAGTTTAGTGTCATCTGCAAACTCCAAGTTACACTCAATTCCTTCATCCAAATCATTAATCTATACTGTAAAGAGCTGGGGTCCCAGCCCTGAGCCCTGCAGCACTCCACTAGTCACTGCCTCGCATTCCGAAAAGGACCTGTTTATCCTGACTCTCTGCTTCCTGTCTGCCAACCAATTCTCTATCCACGCCAGTACATTACCCCGAATACCATGTGCTTTGATTTTGCACACCAAACTCTTATGTGGGACCTTGTCAAAGGCCTTTTGAAAGTCCAAATACACCACATCCACTGTTTCTCCCTTGTCCACTCTACTAGTTACTTCCTCAAAAAATTCCAGAGGATTTGCCAAGCCTGATTTCCCTTTCATAAATCCATGCTGACTTGGACCAATCCTGTCACTGCTTTCCAAATGCGCTGCTATTTCATCCTTAATAATTGATTCCACCATTTTCCATACTACAGATGTCAGGCTAACCAGTCTATAATTACCCGTTTTCTCTCTCCCTCCTTTTTTAAAAAGTGGTGTTACATTAGCTACCTTCCAGTCCATAGGAACTGATCCAGAGTCGAAAGACTGTTGGAAAATGATCACCAATGCATCCACTATTTCTCGGGCCACTTGCGTAAGTACTCTGGGATGCAGACAATCAGGCCCCAAGCATTTATCAGCCTTCAATCCCATCAATTTCTCCAACACAATTTCCCGCCTAATAAGGATATCCTTCAGTTCCTCCTTCTTACTCGACCTTCAGTCCCCTAGTACCTCCGGAAGGTTATTTGTGTCTTCCTTTGTGAAGACAGAACCAAATTATTTGTTCAATTGGTCTGCCATTTCTTTGTTCTCCATTATAAATTCACTAAGTCCGACACAAGGGACCTACGTTTGTCTTCACTAATCTTTTTCTCTTCACATATCTATAGAAGCTTTTGCAGTCAGTTTTTATGTTCCCGGCAAGCTTCCTCTCATACTCTATTTTCCCCCTCCGAATCAAATACTTTGTCCTCCTCTGTTGAATTCTTAATTTCTCCCAGTCCTCAGGTTTGCTGTTTTTTCTGGCCAATTAATATGCCTCTTCCTTGGATCTAACACTATCCTTAATTTCCCTTGTTAGACATGGTTGAGCCACATTCCCCGTTTAATTTTTACTCCAGACAGGGATGTACACTTGTTGAAGTTCATCATGTGATCTATAAATGTTTGCCATAGCCTATTCACCGTCAACCCTTAAAGTATCATTTGCCAGTCTAGTCTAGCCAATTCACACCTCGTGCCATCGAAGTTAGCTTTCCTTCAGTTCAGGACCCGAGTTACAGAATTAACTGCATCATTCTCCATCTCAATAAAGAATTCTACCAGATTATGGTCACTCTTCCCCAAGGGGCCTCGCACAACAAGATTGTTAATTAGTCCCTTCTCATTACACATCACCCAGTCTAGGATGGCCAGCTCCCTTGTTGGTTCCTCGATATATTGGTCGAGAAAACCGTCCCTAATACACTCCAGGAAATCCTCCTCCACCGCATTGCTACCAGTTTGTTTAGCCCAATCTTTATGTAAATTAAAGTCGCCCATGATAACTGCTGTACCTTTATTGCGCACATCCCTTATTTCTTGTTTGATGCTGTCCCTAACCTCACTACTACTGTTTGGTGATCTTTACACAACCTCCACCAGCGTTTTCTGCCCGTCGGTATTCCGTAGGTCTACCCATACCGATTCCACATCATCCAAGCAAATGTCCTTCCTTACTTTTGTATCAATTTCCTCTTTAACCAGCAACGCCACCCCACATACTTTTCCTTTCTGTCTATCCTTCGTAAATGTTGAATACCCCTGGATGTTGAGTTCCCAGCCTTGGTCACCCTGGAGCAATGTCTCTGTGATGCCAATTACACATATCCATTAACTGCTATCTGCACAGTTAATTCATCCACCTTATTCTGAATACTCGTCGCATTGAGGCACAGAGCCTGAGGCTTGTCTTTTTAACACACTTTGCCACTTTAGAATTTTGCTGTAATGTGGTCCTCTTTGTTTTTTGCCTTGGATTTCTCTGCTCTCCACTTTTACTATTCTCCTTTCTATCTTTTGACTCTGTCTCCCTTTTATTTCCATCCCCCTGCTATATTAGTTTAAATCCTCCCCAACAACACTAGCAAACACTCCCCCGAGGACATTGGTTCTGCTCCTGCCCAGGTGCAGACTATCCGGTATTTACTGGTCCCACCTCCCCCCAGAACCGGTTCCAATGTCCCAGGAATTTGAATCCCTCCCTTCTGCACCACTCCTCAAGCCACATATTCATCTGAGCTATCCTGCGATTCCTGCACTGACTAGCACGTGGCACTGGTAGCACTCCTGAGATTACTACTTTTGGGGTCCGACTTTTTAATTTAGCTCCGAGCTCCCTAACTTCGTCTCATAGGACTTCATCCCATTTTTTACCTATATCTTTGGTATCTATATCTTTGGTACCTATATGCACCACGACAACTGGCTGTTCACCCTCCCTTATCAGAATGTCCTGTACCCGCACTGAGACATCCTGGAGTCTCGGGTGCGGCCGCAGAAACGCCTATCTATTCCCTTTACAATTGAATCCCCTATAACTATAGCTCTCCCAATCTTTTTCCTGCCCTCCTGTGCAGCAGGGGCACCCATGATGCCATGAACTTGGCTGCTGCTGCCTTCCCCTGATGAGTCAATAGCAGCCAAAGCGGTGTATCTGTTTTGCAGGGCGATGATCGTAGGGGTCCCCTGCACTTCCTTGCTTGCACTGCTCTTCCTGTTGATCTTCCATTCCCTATCTGGCTGTGGACCCTGTACCTGCGGTAAGACCAACTCGCTAAACCTGCTATTCACATCATGGATGCTCCAGAGTGAATCAACTCACAGCTCCAGTGCCGCAATGCGGTCTGTCATGATCTGCAGTCAGATACACTTCCCACACACGTAGTCGTCAGGGACACCAGAAGCATCCCTGAGTTCCCACATAGTACAGGAGGAGCATAACACGTGCCCGTGCTCTCCTGCCATGACTTAATCCTTGGATTAACTTAATGAGGCAACAACAATGTTAAAAGTTTACTCACTGATAAAAGAAAGAAAAAGAAAAACTTACCCCCTTGGTTGTGACATCACCTTTTGATTTCTTTCTACTTCTTTTTTGCTGCCCTGCTGCAGCTGCACCGGCTGGGCCTTTATAGGCCTCAGTGATCTCCTGCTCCACCTCTCCGACACTGCCGCCGATCCCCGATCTCCCGCTGGACCTTTATAGGCCTCAGTGATTTCCTGCTCCACCTCTCTGACACTGCCGCCGATCCCCAGACTCCCGCTGGGCCTTTATAGGCCTCAGTGATCTCCTGCTCCACCTCTCCGACACTGCCGCCGATCCCCAGACTCCCGCTGGGCCTTTATAGGCCTCAGTGATCTCCTGCTCCACCTTTCCGACACTGCCGCCGATCCCCAGACTCCCGCTGGGCCTTTATAGGCCTCAGAGATCTCCTGCTCCGCCTCTCTGACACTGCCGCCGATCCCCGGTCTCCCGCTGGGCCTTTATAGGCCTCAGTGATCTCCTGTTCCACCTCTCCGACACTGCCGCCGATCCCCGGTCTCCCGCTGGGCCTTTATAGGCCTCAGTGATCTCCTGTTCCACCTCTCCGACACTGCCGCTGATCCCCGATCTCCCGCTGGGCCTTTATAGGCCTCAATGATCTCCTGTTCCACCTCTCCGACACTGCCGCCTATCCCCGATCTCCTGCTGGGCCTTTATAGGCTTCAATGATCTCCTGCTCTGCCTCTCCGACACTGCCGCCGATCCACGGACTCCCGCTGGGCCTTTATATTCCTCAATGATCTCCTGCTCTGACTCTCTGACACTGCCGCTGATCCCCGATCTCCTGCTGGACCTTTATAGGCCTCAGCGATCTCCTGCTCTGCCTCTCCGACACTGCCGCCAATCCCCAGACTCCCGCTGGGTCTTTATAGACCTCAGTGATCTCCTGCTCTGCCTCTCCGACACTGCCGCCAATCCCCAGACTCCCGCTGGGTCTTTATAGACCTCAGTGATCTCCTGCTCCGCCTCTCTGACACTGCCGCCGATCCCTGGAATCCCGCTGGGCATTTATAGGCCTCAGCGATCTCCTGCTCTGCCTCTCTGAGGCTGCCGCCGGTCCCCGGATTCCCGCTAAGCCTTTATAGGCCTCCCGAACTCCTACTCCGCCTCTCAACGCTACCGCCGGAATTGGAGGATAAGATATCAGCATTGAGAAAACAAAATTCGGCTAAGAATGAAGAATTGCAGAAAATAGATTCAGACAGTAAACAAATTGAGAATTTGCAGAGTCAATTTGCCTCAGCTACTGCATTAATGCAACAGCAGAATATCAATGCAAATCACGCAGGACTGCAATGAAAAATTACGCAATCTTGAGATTCAAAACGAAGATCTAAGCAGATAGAATAGCCATCTCACCAAACAATTATAGAACTCATGGGGAGCAATGAGGGAGGCTTTGCATCGACCCCAAAGAGAGGCAGACCATCAACCTTGTCAGGCTACGATCCGACAGTTTTTCAACTAGTTGGGAGTAAAAACATGCAGTTGTAGCCGCAGCAACGATGGAACATACCTGCTCAGATCTTAATGAGAGTCTGGCTCATTCTGGTTGAAATTTGGAGCCATTCCTCCTCGCTCTCTTACTGCTAAATACCACATCATGTGGTAATAATGACACAACAATTAAAAAGGATGAGAAAAAGGCTCCGCTCAAACCCCCGGCTATCGAAAACCAGTAAGTATCGTGACTTGAACTAATGTCACCTCAACTCAACACCAGATGACACTGGGGCAGATACTGATTGAGTTTCACCACCGGCACTCCTGTTTGGTAGGAGCTTATCAGCGTTCTCAGCCTTCAAAAACTAAACTAAAAAAGCCAGTTAGAAACCAGAAAACAAAACATACCTCTGCGCGTAGCATAGAAACTTGTGAAACAGGATAAGCATGAATTGCAGGAGAGAGAGTAGGAAGATCTAAGAACTCAGCAAAGGAAGGAAAAAACGGAACTAGAAAATATGTTGCTGAAATAAAATAATTGAAAAAAAATGCAAGTATGAATAAATTGAGCGTTAAAATATTCAATGTGTACTTAAAATTGAATTACATTTTAAGTTAGAAACGCAGGTGCCTAGTTAGTTTAATTATGATTTATGCAGCGATGGGTTTGTAATAATGGATGGGTTTGTTTAACAAAAGATAAAATTTAAGCCTCGAAGTTATAGTTGCTAAAAAAATGATTTGGACGTTTTAATTGGATTACAGTAAAAAAAATAAATGCGTGGTCTCATTTTAAATTAATTCAGATTGTAACAAAGCACTGTCTTTTCAATTTTGTTATTACAAGCTGAAAAATTCCGAGATGCTCACTTACCTGTCAAAATAAAACTTAAAAATTAATTACATTGGTTTGAAAGATAAGTGCCTTTAAAAAAAGCCTGCATAAATTTCTCGAAGCTACAAGCTAAGGGAAAATCCCCTCTCTTTTGCCTTTTGTGTAGAATGTGTTTCTGATGTTTGTTAAATACAAAAACGATTGTTTCTCCAGTTACATTCAGAATTTTAAAATTAACCTGGTCAGCAGAAAGTCGACACCATTTGGACACTTCCGCTGCCTGTGTCAAAGACAGTGCTGTGATCCTTCTTGGGACTGATAGGATATCAAAGGAATTTAATTCTGCATTTTGCAAATAAAACAGAACCTCTGTATGAACAGTTGAAAAATGAGTATGGGACAGACTTTCGACCGGCCTGGGGAGATATCCAGACAAATTCAGTAAAATGCTTTAAAACAAGCTATAATACAGGCAACTGCTCTTATCTCTCTGGATGGGATTCAGAGTGAACACCCACTCATCTCAGCAAGCAGAATTGGTAGCCATTATTCGCGCCACCCACTACACAGTATCTGAAGCAATAAACATTTGGTCTGACAGAAGCTATGTATGCCATGCAGTTATGGCCTTGCACCGATACCAAAAACTGCGTACTATTTGTTAGATAGTAAAATTTTAATACATTCTGGTCTCCTCCGTAAACTTTGGAAAGTGCTCCAGAAACGACTCGCCCTTGTCATATAGGCCACCAGAAAGATTCCTCACCCCATAACAATGGCCATAATGCAGCTGGTCAGTTGGCTAAAGAATCTGCAATAACCGGATTAAATGTACCAGGTTGCGTTTTTGAAACTCCCCAGATATCTGCTGTAGCGGCTGCCACTAAAACACAAGCCATCGACTTGCATAAACTCCAGTCCGAGCACGACACTACATGCGACGACGAGTAAGTCCATATGAGGCTATGACTGGGAACCAAATGTGGATACCAATAGACATAAACCTGGGGAATAACATACCACTCAAATGGACGGGTCCACATCAAATAATTGATAAATTAAATCCAGTTATGTGCCTATTGAAACATACATAGAAACATAGAAAATAAGTGCAGGAGTAGGCCATTTGGCCCTTCGAGCCTGCACTGCCATTAAATAATATCATGGTTGATCTTTCCCTTAGTACACCTTTCCTGCTTTCTCTACGTACACGTTGATCCCCTTAGCCGTAAGCGCCATATCTACCTTCCTCTTGAATATATCCCATGAACTGGCATCAACAAATCTCTGCGGCAGGGAATTCAATACGTTAACAACTCTCTGAGTGAAGAAGTTTGTCCTCATCTCAGTCCTAAATGGCCTACCTCTTATCCTAAGACTATGTCCCCTGGTTCTGGACTGCCCCAACATCGGGAACATTGTTCCCACATCGAACCTGTCCAGTCCCATCAGAATATTATACATTTTTATGAGTTCCCCTCTCATCCTTCTACACTTCAGTGAATAAAGGCCCAGTTGATCCAGTCTCTCCTCATATGACAGTTCAGCCATCCATGGAATCAGTCTTGTGAACCTTCGCTACACTACCTCAATAGCAAAAATGTCCTTCCTCCGATAAGGACACCAAAACTGAACACAATATTCCGGGTGAGGCCTCATTAAAGTCCTGTACAACTGCAGTAAGACTTCCCTGCTCCTATACTCAAATCTCCGAGCTATGAAGGCCAACATACCATTTGTCTTCTTCACTGCCTGCTGCACCTGCGTGCCAACTTTCAATTTCTGATGGACCATGACACCCAGGTCTCGTTGCACCTCCCCCTTTCCTAATCTTCCACCATTCAGATAAAATTCTGCCTTTGTATTTTTGCCCCCAAAATGGATAACCTCAAATTTATCCACATTATAGTGCATCTGCCATGCATTTGCCTACTCACCTAAGCTGTCCAAATCACCCTGCCGCCTCTTAGCGTTCTCCTCAAAGCTCACACCGCCATCCAGTTTTGTGTCATCTGCAAACTTGGAGATATTACACTCAATTCCTTCATCTAAATCGTAAATGTATATTGTAAAGAGCTGGGGTCCGAGCACTGAGCCCTGCGGCACTCCACTAGTTACTGCCTGCCATTCTGAAAAGGACCCATTTAACCTGACTCTCTGCTTCCTGTCTGCCAACCAGGTCTCTATCCACGTCAGTACATTACCCCCAATACCATGTGCTTTGATTTTGTACATCAATTTCTTGTTCGGGATCTTGTCAAAAGCCTTTTGAAAGTCGAAGTACACCACATCCACTGGTTCTCCCTTGTCCACTCTACTAGTTACATCCTCAAAAAATTCCAGAAGATTCGTCACGCATGATTTCCCTTTCTTAAATCCATGCTGCCGTGAACTGATCCTGTCACTGCTTTCCAAATGCGCTGCTATTTCATCCTTAATAGAAACATAGAAACATAGAAAATAGGTGCAGGAGTAGGCCATTCGGCCCTTCGAGCCTGCACCGCCATTCAACAAAATCATGGCTGATCACCCACCCCAGCACCTACCCCCACGACCCCTCCACCCCCTCCCCCGACCCCCCCAGCCGCAAGGACCACATCCAACTCCCTCCCGAACACATCCAATGAACTGGCATCAACAACTCTCCGCGGAAGGGAACCCCACAGGCCAACAACTCCCTGAGTGAAGAAGTCCCCCCCAATCCCAGCCCCAAACAGCGTGCCCCACTGGCTCCGGACCCACCCAACACCGGGAACACTCCCCCCGCACCCAACCCGCCCCGTCCCATCAGAATCCTTCCCAAACACCCCAGGATGTCGAGCCCCCAGCCCCGGCCACCGCGGAGCCACGCCCCCGCAACGCCAACCACACCACATCCACAAACCGCCATCTGCGCAGTCAACCCGTCCACCCCACTCCAAACACTCCCCGCACCGAGGCACAGACCCCCCAGGCCCGCTCCTCCAACACACTTCGCCCCCCCAGACCTCCGCTGCAATATGGCCCCTCCAGTCCCCCGCCCTAGATTTCTCTGCCCCCCACCTCCACTACTCTCCCCACCATCCCCCGCCCCCGTCTCCCCTCAACTTCCGTCTGCCTCCCCGCACAGGCTCCCATCTTGGGGGCGATAACCTTCTGGGGCAGGGAATTTTAGCCCCCAGCGTGGAAGTCCTGCTCCTGCCGCAGAATTGGCCTTACCGCCCCTCAATGGAAGCGGAGTGCAATTTCCCACACTCCACTTCCTTTGGGGGCAGTTACCGGGGCACGATTGGATGCTCCTGTGACAGTTGGAACTGGTGCTCTCCACTCTCTCGTCCTGTGACAGTTTGAACTGGTGATTGATTCCAATTAATGATTGATTCCAACATTTTCCCCAATGCTGATGTCAGGCTAACCGGTCTATAATTACCTGTTTTCTCTCTCCCTCCCTTTTTAAAACGTGGTGTTGCATTAGCTGCCCTCCAGTCGATAGGAACTGATCCAGAGTCGATAGACTGTTGGAAAATGATCACCATTGCACCCACTATTTCTAGGACCACTTCCTTAAGTACTCTGGGATGCAGACCTTCAGGCCCCAGGGGTTTGTTGGCCTTCAATCCCATAAATTTCCCTAACACAATTTCCCGCCTAATAAGGATATCCTTCAGTTCCTCCTACTGACTAGACCCACTCTTCCCGAGTACATTCGGAAGGTTATTTGTGTCTTCCTTCGTGAAGACAGAACCAAAGTCTTTGTTCAATTGGTCTGCCATTTCTTTCTTCCCCATTATAAATTCACCTGAATCCGACTGCAAGGGACCTACGTTTCTTTTCACTAATCTTTTTTCACTTCACATGTATATAGAAGCTTTTACAGCCAGTTTGTCTGTTCCCTGCAAGCTTCCTCTTGTACTCTATCTTCCCCTCTTAATTAAACCCTTCGAACTCCTCTGTTGAATTCTAAATTTCTTCCAGTCCTCAGGCTCGTTGCTTTTCTAACCAATTTATATGCCTCTTGCTTGGTTTTAACACTATCCTCAATTTCCCTTGTTAGCTACAGTTGAGCCACCTTCCCCGTTTTATGTTTACTCCAGACAGGGATATACAATTGCTGAAGTTCATCCTTGTGATCTTTAAATGTTTGCCATTGCTTATCCACCATCAACCCTTTAAGTATGATTTGCCAGTCTATTCTAGCCAATTCATGCCTCATACCGTCGTAATTACCTTTCCTTACGTTCAGGATCCTGGTTTCTGAATTAACTATGTCACTCTCCATCTTAATAAGGGATTCTACCATATTATGGTCACTCTTCCCTAAGGGGCCTTACACAACAAGATTGCTAATTTGTCCCTTCTCATTACACATCACCCAATCTAGGATGGCCAGCTCTCTGGTTGGTTCCTCGACATATTGGTCTAGAAAACCATCCCCAATACACTCCAGAAAATCCTCCTCCACTGTATTGCTACCAGTTTGGTTCACCCAATCAACATGTAGATTAAAGTCACCAATGATAACTGCTGTACCTTTATTGCACACATCCATTATTTCTTGTTTGATGCTGTCCCCAACCTCACTACTACTGTTTGGTGGTTTGTACACAACTCCCACTAAAGTTTTCTGCCTTTTGCTATTCCGCAGCTCCACCCATACCAATTCTACATCGTCCAGGCTAATGTCCCTCCTAACTATTGATTTAATTTTCTCTTTAACCAGCAACGTCACCCCGCCTCCTCTTCCTCTCTGCCTATCCTTCCTAAAGGTTGAGTTCCCAGCCTGGAGCCATGTCTCCATGAAGCCAATTACTTCATACCCGTTAACTGCTGTCTGTGCAGTTAATTCGTCCACCTTATTCCGAATACTCTTCGCATTGAGGCACAGAGCCTTCAGGTTTGTCTTTTTAGAATTTTGCTGCAATGTGTCCCTGTTTATTTTTTGCCTTGGGTTTCTCTGTCCTCCACTTTTCCTATTCTCCTTTCTAACTTTTTCTTCTGCCACCATTTTATTTCCATCTGTCTCACTGCATAGGTTCCCATCCCCCTGCCATGTTAGTTTTACTTCTCCCCAACAGCACTAGCAAACACTTCCCCTCGGACATTGGTTCCGGTCCTGCCCAGGTGCAGACTGTCTGGTTTGTACTGGTCCCACCTCCCCCAGAACCGCTTCCTATGTCCCAGGAATTTGATTCGCTCCCTTTTGCACCACGCCACGTATTCATCTGAGCTATCTTGCGATTCCTACTCTGACTTGCATGTGGCACGGGTAGCAATCCTGAGATTACTACTTTTGAGGTCCTACTTTTTAATTTAGCAACTAGCTCCCTAAATTCATCTCATAGGACCTCATCCCGTTTTTTTACCGATATTATTGATACCTATATGCACCACGACAACTGGCTATTCACCCTCCCTTTTCAGAATGTCCTGCACCCGCTCCAAGACATACTTGACCCTTGCACCAGGGAGGCAACATACCATCCTGGAGTCTCGGTTGCTCCCGCAGAAACGCTTATATATTCCCCTTACAATTGAATCCCCTATCACTATAGCTCTCCCACTCTTTTTCTTGCCCTCCTGTGCAGCAGAGCCACCCACGGTACCATGAACTTGGCTGCTGCTGCTCCCCTCTGATGAGTCATCCCCCTCAACAGTACCCAAAGCGGTGTATCTGTTTTGAATGTTCCGCATGGCCTAAAGGAAGAACCAAAACTGAAATGGTTCCATATCAATCAGATGAAACCTGTTCAGAACGAAAAAATATTATGCTTGGTTTTCTTGCACGTGAATGATGTGGATCTATACGCTTCTATTGCTACTAGGAAGTTTGGGATAGACAACGAAAGAAGAGCAGGACTGCAGAACACTCTCAGACGATAAATGTACTCAGCTCCTCTTTTTTGGAACATTTCCACTGGTTCTTGGTGGACTTAAAAAAATACATAATGAATCATATGGATGGAATTTCCCATTGTGGATGAAGCAGGATAATAATGTAACAACAGAATACACGGCAGGTTGTGGTGCTATAACGGAAGGTGTAGATCAGTGGAAAATAAAAGAAGTATACGGAGTATGTATGAGATGTCCATTTAGAGATAGGGAAGGCCGACAGGTATGGAGATTTCTGAAAAAGAGTGGGGGATTGTGGGGAGAGAAAAAAACAAGGCACAATAGCATCAGAAAAGAAAGCATACAACCAATTGTTTTGTCCTAGATGGTGGAAAAAACATGAAGGGCAGTACTCATGCATTGGGACACATATTAAACCTACCCACCCGGAAAATAAACCTGTCATGACTACATTCAAGGCTTGTGGAAAATATACCTACCTCACACGTGACAGAAGTGGGATAGGTGCACAGATGGTGAAATTTGAGGATGCTGTCGAAAGTGGTTTAAATGATAGAGGGGAATTCTGTAGTATTAGGTTTGAATCGTAAAATGAAAGTAATGACTCAGATCAGGATCAGAGATGCGGAACTATGTAAAATTTAAAGTTTGATTAAAGTATATTCAGTCAAGCACGAATGCCACAAGGTAGGGAACCAAAGGTTATAGGGATTAATATAGAAAATCTTCCCTGGATTAGAATAATTTCACATTTATTGTTAATTGTTCAACTCACATTGTTAATATGATTAATAGTGCACATCTTCAATTTAAAGCATCTCATACGCCAGACACAAACATGACTTAACGTTATAACCGCCCAAAACCGATTAGACAAAAGTCAAAATGAAAACTTAGGAAGTCCCTCCACCTCAAGGTAGGGATTGTAAGATATCAGCTATTGACAGATGTTAGAAGTTAGAATGAATAAGCTTATTTTACACGTCTTTAAATAATGAACAGCCTTTACGTTTGTAACTTCCTGTATGTGCATTGATTGTCTATAAAACTAGTTTATAAATGATAGAAAATGGCCATGTAATATAACGTGTTTCAAAATGGCCAAAGTCTGAGAAGCAAAGCATCATGGTAAATTGAGCCATTATTATGTTATTCATTTTTATAACTGCTGATAGAGCTTCATTTAGAACTGGAAGGATCATGGCCAAAATTATTAATAGGTAAGATAAAAGTATGCAGCATGTACCAATTCTTATCATAATTTTGCAAAGCCAAGCTCAGTATAATTGTGTGTGTGAAGGTCTGTATAACTGTTCTCAGAGAAGTGAGCCCTACCACAGAGAACGAGGAAAGATAAAGATAACATAGTAGGTCAAAGGCAGTAGTCAATATGATCTATTGTAAGCTAAAAACGGCTGCAGATTTTCACAGCATTTGAATGGGAGGAAAGGGATATAAAGCAACAGCTCTTCTACCAGGAAGGCAGTGCGAATCAAGACAACAGGAAAAAATCATCTTCAGAAGGAAAAGAGGATAACGGGTCGGCACCACGGTCTCGCAAGAGGACGCAATGGAGAACAGGCTGTGACTATAATTTGTTAAGTATTGCTTTTTGTAACAATGTAATTTACTTGAAAAATCTCTCTTGTTTTTACACAATATCCATGTAATAAAAACATTTGTTCTCATCTGAACAAGATTCTCCTAGTTTGAACTGAATATAAACCATGAGAATAGTTGAATTTCTATAACTTGCAAAGTGGCAAAAAGCTGCTAAGTAATTAAACATGTGAACGGCCTCTCATCAGTGTGAACAAACTGGTGTCCCTTCAGCTTCCCAGAGCTTTTAAAGCTCTTCCCACAGTCAGAACACAGTCAGTGTGAACTCGCTGGTGTATCTGCAGGCAGGATGAATAAACAAGTCCCTTCCCACACACAGAATAGGCGAACGGACTGTCCCCGGTGTGACTGCACCGATTAACTTTCAACAGAGACGAGGAACTGAATCCCTTCCCGCCGTGCCCACCTTCACCCGGTTTCTCGCCAGTGTGACGGTGCACATGTCTCGCCAGGTCAGGCGATCGGGTGAATCCGGGTCCACACTCGGGACACGTGTTTGATTTGTACGTGCTGCGATCGCTGCCCTCCCGTTCCATGAGCAAAGCCGATGATATTCACGTCCGAATGAATGACGTTACCCTGTCAGATCCTGACGTAATGTTTGGTTTCAGCTTTCTGTCTGTAAATGCTCCACTTCTAAAACCTTTCAAATACCAGTTTCGAAAAGTGATAAATGTTAATAAATGTCCCCACCTCCCAGTCCGGGGGCAGTGAAGCTGATTTTCAGCCGCAGCTGCTGCACAGGTTGGTTGAAAGGACCAACAGTAATGGCGGCTACACTACCCACAAGCCCGCGCGCTCCGGCCACCGCCCGGAGTTGTGACTGACGCCGCGCATGCGCCCCTTGCCCCGCCCACTCCTCCAAAGGCACCGGGTCCGCACCGCGCATGCTCATCACACACACAAACACACACACACACACACACACACTGGGACCCTATCAATCATCCTCCGCCCCCTCCCCCCATCCCCCGCCTGCTCGCTGGGCCCCTGAGTTTCAGGCTGCCGCGCCGGCATTTCTTTGTAAACATAGAAACAAAGTAATTTACAGCGCAGAAGGAGGCCATTTCGGCCCATCGTGTCCACGCTGGCCGACAAAGAGCCACACAGCCCGGTCATCAGCCCTGAAGTTACATATAAACATATGTACAATGAACAATGGTGGACAGATAAAGAGTACCCGGTCCAACCAGTACGCCCCCCACAACTGCGATACTCCATGTATCGCAACATTCTACTCTCCACAACTCCCAGAGCCATACGCTCTCCAGGGAGAGGCAAAAAAAACAGGTAAAAACTCAGGCCAATTGTAGATCAGAAAGAAATCTGGGAAAATTCCTCTCCGACTGCTCCAGGCAATCAAACCGATTCCAGGAGATCACTCTGGCCATATTCGATTCCCTGAAGTACTTACTATTGTATCTGCACCAGCCAACAAGAGGTTATCCAGTCGAATCCCACTTACCAGCTCAAGTTCCTTAACCCTGCAGGTTATGCTACCTCAAGTGCCCATCCATGCACCTTTTAAATGTGGTGAGGGTTTCTGCCTCTACCTCATTTCCAGGCAGTGATGTCCAGACCCCCACAACCCTCTGCGTGAAGAAGCTTTCTTTAAATCCCCTCTAAACCTTCGGTACTGGTGAAGAGCCGCAATCAGAGAGGGAAAGTGAGTTTTCCCCAATATAGATACATAGAAAATAGGAACAGGAGTATGCCGTTCGGCCCATCGAGCCTGCAACGCCATGCAATATGATCATGGCTGATCCTATTATTCAACACCTTATTCCCGCTTTCTCTCATTATCCTTTGATGCCTTTTGCGTGTAGAAATCTATCTATCTCCTTCTTAAATATATTCAGTGCCTTGGCCTCCACAGCCATCTGTGGTCGGGAATTCCACAGGTTCACCACCCTGTGAGTAAAGAAATTTCTCCTCATCTCAATCCTAAATTTCCTATCCCGTATCCTGAGAGTGTGACCCCTTGTTCTAGACTTCCCAGCCAGGGGAAACCTCTTCCCCGCATTCGGTGTGTCCAGCCCTGTCAGAATTGTAAATGTTTCAATGAGATCCCCTCTCATTCTTCTAAACTCGAGTGCATACAGGCCTAGTCGACCCAATCGCTCCTCATACGACAGTCCTGCCATCCCAGGAATCAGTCTGGTGAACATTCGTTGCACTCCCTCTAGGACAAGTATATCCTTTCTTGGATAAGGAGGCAAAACTGCACACAATACTCCAGCTGTGGTCTCACCAAAACCCTGTATAACTGTAGTAAGAGATCCTTGCACCTTTACTCAAATCCTGTTGCTGCTTATTGCACCTGCATGTTTGCTTTCAATAACTGGTGTACAAGGACACCCAGGTCCCTTTGTACATTGATATTTCCCAAGCTATCACCATTTAAATAATACGTTGTCTTTATGTTTTTCCTACCAATGAGGATAACGTCACATTTATCCACTTTATAATGCATCTGCCAAGTGTTTGCCCACTCACTAAACCTATCTAAATTGCCTTGCAGCGTCTCTGCATCCTCCTCACAACTCACAACCCCATCTAGTTTTGTGTCGTCAGCAAATTGGAAATATTACATTGATTCCCTCATCCAAACCATTTATATATATATTGTGAATAACTGGGGCCCAAGCACTGATCCCTGTGGTACCCCTCTAGTCACTGCCCGTTACGCCGAAAAAGAACTGTTTATTCATACTCACTGATTCTTGTCAGTTAACCAATCTTCAATCTATGTCAGGATATTACCCCCAATCCTATGTGTTTTAATTTTGTACACTAATCTCAAATTGGCAATTTATCAAAGTCCTTCTGAATATCCAACTCCACTGCATCACCTGGTTCTCGCTTATCTATTCTCAGTTACTTCCTGAAAAACACCAGTAGGTTTGTCAAGCACGATTTTCCTTTCATAAATCCATGTTGACGTTATCTAATCCCGTTGATATTATCAAAGTGTCCCGTTATCTAATCCTTTATAATAGACTCTAGCATTTTCCACACGACTGATGTTAGACTAACTGGTCTGTACTTCCCTGTTTTCACTCTCCCACTTTTTTAAATAGTGGGGTTACATTTGCCACACTCCAATCTGCAGGAACTGTTCCATAATCTGTAGAATTTTGGAAGATGTCAACCAATGCATCCCTTATTTCCATGGCTACCTCTTTTAGTATTCTGGGATGCAGACCATCAGGCACTGGGGATTTATCTACCTTCATTCCCATTAGTTTCTCCTGCAATATTTTCTTACTAATAATCATTTCCTTTAATTCCTCTTGCTCCCTAGACCCTTGGTTCCCTAGCATGTCTGGGACGTTATTTGTCTCCTCTTCTGGGAAGACAGAATCGAAGCCTTTATTTAGTTGTTCTGCCGTTTCCTTTTTCCGCATTATAAATTCTCCGGTTTCTGACTGTAAAGGACCTACATTTGTCTTCACTAATCTTTTTTTCTTTTTACATACTTGTAGAAACGTTTGCAGTCGGTTTTTATGTTTCTTGCAATTTACTCCCATACTTTAGTTTTATGCTCTTAAATCAATCTTTTGGTCCTTTTTTGTTGAATGCTAAACTTTTCCAAATCCTCAGGCTTGCTACTTTTTTTCTGGCAACTTCGTATGACTTCTTTTTAGATCTAATACCATCCTTAATTTCTTTTGTTAGCCATGGTTGGGTCACTTTTACTTTTGTGTTGATGCGCCAGAAAGGAATGTATAAATGTGACAAATCATGCATTCGTTCCTTAAATGATAGACATTGCATATCCACCACCATGCCTTTTAATGAATCTGCACATTCTATCATAGCCAATTCATTTCTCATACCTTCGTAGTTTGCTTTGTTTAGATTTAGGACCCTAATTTCGGATTGGACTACTTCACTTTCCATTTAATAAAGAATTAAATCATGTTATAGAAATACAGAAACATAGCAAATCGGTGCAGGAGTAGGCCATTCGGCCGTTCGAACCTGCACCATCATTGAATAAGATCATGGCTGATCATTCTCCTCAGTACCCCTTTCCCGCTTTCTCTCCATACCCCTTGCTCCATTTAGCCGTAAGGACCATATCTAACTCCCTCTTGAATATATCCAATGAACTGTCATGAACAACTCTCTGCTTTAGAGAATTCCGCAGATCAACAACTCTCTGAGTGAAGACGTTTCTCCTCATCTCAGTCCTAAATGGCTTACATCTTATCCTTAGACTGTGTACCCCTGGTTCTGGACTTTCCCAACATCGGTAACAGTCTTCCTGCATCTAACCTGTCCAGTCCCGTCAGCATTTTATATATTTCCATGAGATCCACTCTCATCCTTCTAAACTCCAGTGAATACAGGCCTGGACGATCCAGTCTATCCTCATATGTCTGTCCTGCCATCCCGGGAATCAGTCTGGTGACTCTTTGCTACACTCTCTCAATAGCAAGAACGTCCTTCCTCAGATTAGGAAACCGAAACTGAACACAATATTCCAGGTGAAACCTCACCAAGGCCCTGTACAAGTGCAGTAAGACCTCCCTGCTCCTATACTCAAATCCCCTAGCTATGAAGGCCAACATGGCATTTACCTTCTTCACCGCCTGCTGTTCCTGCATGCCAGCTTTCAATGACTGATGTACCAAGACACCCATGTCTCGTTGCACCTCCACTTTTCCTAATCTGCCGCCATACAGATAACATTCTGCCTTCGTGTTCTTGCCACCAAAGTGCATTACCTCACATTTATCCAAATGATACTGCATCTGCCGTGCATTTGCCCACTCACCTAACCAGTCTAAGTCAGCCTGCAGCCTCTTAGCATTCTCCACAAATCTCACACCGCCACCCAGCTTAGTGTCATCTGCAAACTTGGAGATATTACACTCAATTCGTTCATCTAATCATTGATGTACATTGTAAATAGCTGGGGTCCCAGCACTGAGCCCTGCGACATCCCACCAGTCACTGCCTGCTATTCTGAAAAGGACCCGTTTATCCCGACTCTTTGCTTCCTGTCTGGAAACGAGTTCTCTATCCACATCAGTACATTACCTCCAATACCTTGTGCTTTAATTTCGCACACGAATCTCTTGTGTGGGACTTTGTCAAAATCTTTTGAAAGTCCAAATACACCACGTCCACTGGTTCTCCCTTGTCCACTCTACTAGTTACATCCTCAAAAAATCCAGAAGATTTGTCAAGCCTGATTTCCCTTTCATAAATCCATGCTGACTTGGACCGATCCTATCATTGCTTTCCAAATGCGCTGCTATTTCATCTTTAATAATTGATTCCAACATTTCCCCCACTACTGATGTCAGGCTAACCGGTTTATAATTACCTGTTTTCTCTCTCCCCGTCACTCTTCCCTAAAGGACTCCGCACAACAAGACTTAATTAATCGCTTCTCATTGCACAATACCTAATCTGTTGTGATGGTAAATGGTATGTTGGCCTTCATAGCTAGGGGATTTGAGTATAGGAGCAGGGAGGTCTTATTGCACTTGTACAGGGCCTTGGTGAGGTTTCTCCTGGAATATTGTGTTCAGTTTCGGTCTCCTAATCTGAGGAAGGACGTTCTTGCTATTGAGAGAGTGCAGCGAAGGTTCACCAGACTGATTCCCGGGATGACAGGACAGACATATAAGGAGAGACTGGATCGTCCGGGCCTGTATTCACTGGAGTTTAGACGGATGAGAGTGGATCTCATGGAAATATATAAAATTGGGTATGGTGCCTGTTTCCGCATAGGCTGCTCAACATACAGGTCGAAAGAAAACACCTCGTATACACTCCAGGAATTTATCTTCCACGGTATTATTGCTAATTTGGTTTGGCCAGTCTAAATGCAGGTTAAAGTCACCTACGTTTACTGTAGTACCCTTGTTACACGCATCTCTAATATCCCGTTTGATGCCATCCCCGACATTACCACCATTGTTTAGAGGCCTATAGATAACTTCCACCAATGTTTCCTGCAACTTGGTGTTGCCTAGCTCCACCTAGACTGATTCTACATCTTGATTTTCTGAGCCAATATCCTTTCTCATTCTTAATCAGATTTCATCCTTTATAACAACGCCACACCACCCCCTTTTCCATTTTGCGAAATATCAAATATCCTGGGCGATCGAATTCACAGCCCTGATCACCCTGCAACCATGTGCCGTAATTGCAACTATATCGTATCCACTTACATCTATTTGCGCTGCTAATTCATGTACCTTATTACGGATGCTTCGTGCACTCAGATACAGTGCTTTTAGATTAGTAATTTTAGCATCATTAGACATCTTAACATTATTTTGTACTATAGCCCTATTTGTCTCATCGCTATTTTTTCTTACCTGGACCCTATTTGCGAGATCAGTTTTTTGTTTGTATGCTCTATCCCTTCCTGACGTAAACTGTGTATCATTACCACAGTCAGTTTCCTGCATTGCTTCCTTTTCTTTTCTCTAGCATTCTGGATTTCACTTTATTGTGAACCTCTCCCCCATTATGTACTTTAAAGCCCTATCTACCTCCCTGGTTATTCGATTCACGAGAATTGTGCTCCCAGCATAGTTCAGGTGTAGTCTGTCCCCACGGAACAGCTCTCTTTCTCGAGTATTGGTGCCAGTGCCCCAAGAATCGAAACCCACTTCTTCGACAACAACCTCTGAGCCACGTATTCATCTCCCTGATTCGACTGAACCTATGCCAGTTTGCTCGTGGCTCAGGTAATAATGCAGAGATTATTAGCTTTGTGGTTCTGTTTTCCGATTTAGAACCTAGCTGTTCAAACTCTCTCAGCAGAAACTCTTTCTTAGTCCTACCTATGTCATTAGTACCGACGTGCAACACGACAAATGGACCCTCCCCCTCCCACTAAAACTACTTCTCCAGCCCGGAAGAGTTGTCCGTTATCCTAGCACCGGGTATGAAACAAAATCTTCGGGACCCATGCTCTAGGTTGCAGAGAACCCTCTCTATCCCCCTAAAATTAATGTTCCCTACGACAACCACTTTCATAGAATAATAGAAACATAGAAAATAGGTGCAGGAGTAGGCCATTCGTCCCTTCTAGCCTGCACCACCATTCAATGAGTTCATGGCTGAACATGCAACTTCTGTACCCCATTCCTGTTTTCTCGCCAAACCCCTTGATCCCCCGAGTAGTAAGGACTACATCTAACTCCTTTTTGAATATATTTAGTGAATTGGCCTCAACAACCTTTTGTGGTAGAGAATTCCACAGGTTCGCCACTCTCTGGGTGAAGAAGTTTCTCATCATCTCGGTCCTAAATGGCTTACTGCTTATCCTGAGACTGTGACCACTGGTTCTGGACATCCCCAACATTGGGAACATTCTTCCTGCATCTAACCTGTCTAAACACATCAGAATTTTAAACGTTTCTATGAGGTCCCCTCTCATTCTTCTGAACTCCAGTGAATACAAAGCCCAGTTGATCCAGTCTTTCTTGATAGGTCAGTCCAGCCATCCCGGGAATCAGTCTGGTGAACCTTCGCTGCACTCCCTCAATAGCAAGAATGTCCTTCCTCAAGTTTGGAGACCAAAACTGTACACAATACTCCAGGTGTGCCCTCACCAAGGCCTTGTACAGCTGTAGCAACACCTCACTGCCCCTGTACTCAAATCACCTCGCTATGAAGGCCAACATGCTATTTGATTTCTTAACCGCCTGCTGTACCTGCATGCTAACCTTCAATAACTGATGTATCATGACACCCACTTCTCGTTGCACCTCCCCTTTTCCTAATCTGTCACCATTCAGATAATAGTCTGTCTCTCTGTTTTTTCCACCAAAGTGGATAACCTCACACTTATCCACATTATACTTCATCTGCCATGCATTTGCCCACTCACCTATCCTATCCAGGTCGCTCTGCAGCCTCATAGCATCCTCCTCACAGCTCACACTGCCACCCAGCTTAGTGTCATCCGCAAATTTGGAGATATTACATTTAATCCCCTCGTCCAAATCATTAATGTACAATGTAAACAGCTGGGGCCCCAGCACAGAAACTTCCCTCCCTCCCCCTTCCTCCCTCCCTCCCCCTTCCTCCCTCCCTCCCTCTTCCTCCCTCCCTCTTCCTCCCTCCCTCTTCCTCCCTCCCACTGCCCCGCTCCCGCTCCCTCACTCTGCCCCGCTCCCGCTCCCTCACTCTGCCCGCTCCTGCTCCCTCCCTTTGTCCTGCATCTTCCCTCCTACCCCGCTCCCTCCCTCTGCCGCGCTCTCTGATGTTGCCCCGCACAAAGATGGCGTGTTCTTTCCTCTTTACTCACCTGACTTGAACGGCGTTATGCACCACGGTGCCTTGGTTAATCTGCTATTCCACCCCGCAGTCTGCACCCTTGTCCACAAGCGTTTCAAGAACTTCAAATCTATTGGAGAAGTGCAGGGACTGAGGCTCCAGCAATACTAACTCCTGGATCCCCGTACCTGCCTCACTCGCAGTCACACCCTCCTGTCCCTGACTACGTGCCAATTCTAAAGTATTTAATTTACACGGTGTAGCTGCCTCCTGGAGGAAAAGGTCCTGGTAACTTGCTCCCGCCCTGATGTCTCGCGATGTCTGCAGCTCGGACTCCAGCTCCTCAACTTGGAGTTGAATTTTGTCGATTCGCAGACACTTACCGCAGATGTAATCACCCTGGACCTAAACTTCCAGAAGCTCCCACATATTGCAGCAGCTCCTGTTTCGCCATTACTTAATTTAATGAATTAGTTTAATGTTAATCAAATTATTTACCATATATTCTTTATTCAATTAGTTAAACAAATATAGTCAGTTTTTAGAATGCAGTTATATGCTATATGTTAATTCAAAAGAAAAATTTATCCCGCTATCACTACCAATCATGTACCTGCCTTACCTGTGATGTCACATAGCAGAGTTCTCCCCATCCGGAGCCGTGCAATCTCCTGGGAGAGGCAAAAAAACAGATAAAAACCCAGTCCAATTGCGGAATAAATCTGGGAAAATTCCTCTCGGTCCAGAACAGGTGATGTAAATGAGCCCAGGAAATCACACTGGCCGTCTTAAATTCCTTGAATTTGCAGATCTGCTTTTCTCCCCACTCCCGGGACTCAGTCTACTCCCGCAAATGAAATTGCCCAAGGTAGCCTTGAAGAAATGTTGATAGAGTGTTTTCATTCAACAGTATGTTACAGAACCAATCAGGTAGCAAGCTATCCTGGATCTGGTACTGTGTAATGAGTTAGGATTAATAAATGATCTCGTAGTAAGGGATCCTCGAGGAAAGAGTGATCATGGAAGGGTTGAATTTTAAATTCAGTTGGAGGGTGAGCAAGTTGGATATCAAACCAATATCCTGAAGTTAAATTAAGGCGATTAGAATGGTATGAAGGCAGAATTGGAAAAGTGGACTGGTAAAATAGATTAAAATGTAAGATGGTTGATAAGCAGTGGCAGACATTTAAGGAGATATTTCATAAGTCTCAAGAAAAATTTATTCCCGTGAAAAGAAAAGACATTAAGAGAAGGGAGAAGCATCGTGTCTAATTAAGGCAGTAAAGGACGGTATAAAATTGAAAACAATGGTATACAAAGTGGCCAAGATTGGTGGGAGGCGAGAGGATTGGGTATTTAAAAATCCAAGAAAGTACGATTAAAAAATTAATAAAGAAAGGGAAGATAGAATATGAGAGTAAACTAGCAAGACATGTTAAATCAGATAGTAAGAGCTCCTACAGGTACATAAAAAGTAAGAGAGTAGCTAAAGTAAACGTTGTCCCTCAGAGGATGAGACTGGGGAATTAATAATCGGGAACAGGGAAATAGTGGAGATTTTAAATATATATTTTGTATCGGTCTTCACGGTAGCAAACAATAAAAACATCGCAATGATGGACAATCAAGGGGCTCCGGGGAGGGAGGAACTTAAAACAATCTCTATCACTAAAGAAAAAGTATTTGGTAAAATAATGGGACTAAAGGTAGACAAGTCACCTGGAACTGATGGCTTGCATCCTAGGGTCTTAAAATAAGTGTCTGCAGAGATAGTGGATATATTGGTGGTAATCTACGAACATTCCCTCGAATGCGGAGAGGTCCCAATGGATTTGAAAACTGCAAATATAACGCCCCTATTTTAAAAAGGAGATACACAGAAAGCAGGAAACTATGGACCATTCAGTCTAACATCTGTCGTTGGGAAAATGCTGGAGTCCATTATTAAGGAAGCACGAGCAGGACATTTGGAAAAGCATAATATGGTCATGCAGAGTCAGCATGGTTTCATGAAAGGGAAATCACATTTGACAAATGTGCTGGAGCTCTTTGAGGGTGCAACACGCAGGGTAGAAGGCTGGATAATGGGGAACCAGTGGATGTCATGTATTTGAATTTCCAGAAGACATTCGATAAGGTTACTGCATAAGGGGCTGGGGCAATGTATAATCCGGTTGGCAAACGGTACCTAGTGGGGTGCCTCAAGGATCAGTGTCGGGGCCTCAAATATTTACAATTTACATTATTGACGTGGATGAAGGGACCGAGTGTAATGTAGCCAAGTTTGCTGATGATACAAAGGTGTTTGGAAAAGCAAGTTGTGAGGAGGATACAAAAGATCTGCAAAAGGACATAGACAGACTAACTGCGTGGGCAAGCATTTGTTGAATGGAGTATAACATGGGTAAGTGTGAGGCGATCCACTTTGGCAGGAAAAAAAAAAAAAAAATACTATTTAAATGGTGAGAAGTTACAAAATTCTGCAGGAGAGCGGGACCTGGGGTCCATGTGCATGAAACAAAAAAGATAAGTATACAACTGCACAGGTTACAGTGAGGCCACACCTGGAGGACTGTGTCCAGTTTTATTGTCCTTATTTAATTAAGCATATTTTGCATTGGAGGCAGTTCAGAGAAGGTTCACTCGTTTTATTCCTGAGATGAAGGGGTTGACTTCTGAAGAAAGATTGAGAAGGTTGGGAATTTACTAATTGGAGTCTAGAGGAATGAAAAGTCATCTTAATGAAACGTATAGGATTTTGAGGGTCCTCGATTAGGTAAATGCAGAGAGGATGTTTCACCTCGTGGGGAAATCTACAACTAGGGGGCATACTTTTAGAATAATGATCGCCCATTTGGAAGTCAGATGAGAAGGAATTTCTTCTATCAGAGGCTTGAAAATCTGTGGCATTCTCTGCCCCAGAGAATCCAACCTTGATCTTCAAATGTAGTCACTGCAATGTTTGCAATATTAGAGGGCAGCATCGCTCCACCAATTGAACTAATGTAATACACACAGTCCAATCATCTTGGCGATGGTTCCCTTAACCGAGACCAGTATATTTTTCTGTGGCATTATATGAGCGCAGTTCATGTTGATGGAGCACCATCAACATAACAATGATTAAAGGACCATCAGACTGTTTTCCATGGGAGGCGTTTCTTGTTTTAGTTCAGTTATCTACTGGTGGAGTGCTGCACTATCAGAGGCGCCCTCCTGCACTCCAGTCCACTACTGGTGGAACGTTGCATTGTCTGAGGCGCCCTCCTTCACTGCAGTTCACTACTGGTGGAGCGCTGTACTGCCTCAGGCGCCCTTCTTCACTGCAGTTCACTACTGGTGGAGTGCTGCACTGTCAGAGGCACCCTCCTTCACTCAGGTCACTACTGGTGGAGCGCTGTACTGTCTGAGGCACCCTCCTTGACTGCAGTTCACTACTGGTGGAGAGCTGCATTGTCAGAGGCACTCTCCTTCACTCCAGTTCACCACTGGTGGAGCGCTATAATGTCGGAGTCGTCCTCTTTCCAAGTTAGTGCTTGATCAGAGATTGCCTCGACCTTCTCTTCACATTCATGGTCAGTCAAATATAGGGCTATTTCAAGGAGAACATGGTGCTCTCGGTGTCCGCACGAGTATTGCCACACCAGCCAACATCAGCAAAACAATTTACCAGCTGCTGCGTGAAAAATTGCGGCTAATTTTCCTACACGTGCTCTTTACTAAAAGTGTGTAAATGTAAAACACTTGCTACATTTCTCACAGATAGGATGCAAAGCTGTTTTAATAGATATTAAAGAGATATTTTAATTTAAAATGAGTGTTTCCAGTTCAAATATATATTGCAATACACGTTTCCACTCAAACCGGGAAAGGTTGAACGGATCAGTGCTCGGGGCACCGCTCCTACTGAATCAATGGAATTGAGAAATCAAAGGAGCAGCATTATTATAAAAAATTAAGAACATTAGAAATAGGAGCAAGAGTAGGTCCTTTGGCCCCCGACCCTGCTCCGTCATTTAATAACATCATGGATGATCTGATCATGGACTCAGCTCCGCTCATTTCCCGCTCGCCAAAACCCTGTATTCCCTTATCGCTCAAAAATTTGCCTATCTCCACCTTAAATACATTCATTAACCTAGCCCTCACAGCTCTCTGGGTCAGATAATTCCACAGATTTTCAACCTCATCTCAGTTTTTAATGATCGGTCCCTTATTCTGAGACGATGCCGCTTAGTTTTGTGCCGCAATGAGTGGAAATATCCTCTCTGCATCCTTCTTGTCGAGCCTCCTCATTGTCTGATATATTTCGATAAGATCACATCTCACTGTGGGACCCCAGCTATTTACAATCTATATTAATGACTTATGGGGTAGCGTGTGCCAATTATACCCATCTCTCTGATCATAATACAAGCAAGATTTTGGATTAGCAGAGGCACCACCTTCAAACTTCCTGGACCCGACCGTACCCATTAACACCCGAAGCTGAGGTAGAGGTCTGTCAGATAGTGCAGGAAATAGAGGAGCAAAGTGAATTGAAGCAGGTAATAGCCTCCACTAATTCACCTGTGTGGCCGCTAAAAAATACCCGACAGGTCTTACCGACTGACTATCGATTTTGCCACGTTGAATAAGGCGACTCCCCCAGAACACACAATAGTGGCAAGTCCGGCCACAATTTTTAATGGCCTGGATCCAGACCATAAGATATTCACCGTGCTGGATATAGCGAATGGAACATGGGCCATACCCTTGGACAAAGAGTCGCAAGGAAAATTTGCCTTCATGGTAAAGAGAAAACAATACACATGGCCAGAGTACCACATGAATTCCATAACAGTCGGAGCATACTTCATCGAATATTGTCAGGGATGTTGGAATCAGTAGACGTAGGAGAAGAAAGGATCAAAGTAACATCTCTAGAATACATAATATCATAAGGGAAGAGACAGATGCCCGCGGACAGAAAGGAAGCAATTCAATCAATTCCCAGGCCAGGAACCGTGAAAGGGGTCAGGCAGGTACTAGGGCTATTCAACTGCTGCAGAAATTTTATTCCCGAATATGTCGAGATGGCTAACCTATACAGGACCAGGTAAAACCATCCCAAGAGCCAGTAAACTGAGGCCCAGATCAAGAAGCTGCATGTGTGCAGTTAAACAAGCTCTCACAAGTGCTCCAGCCCTGTGACTATCAGACCAGAATAGGCCTTTTCACGTCTATACCTACCATATTAACCATCATTATAACGCGTTAGCGATTCAATTACATGGGGACAGGCAAATACCAGTGGCATATTACTCAGATAAATCGCAACCTGTAGCTGTAGGACTGTCCAGGTGCGTTGCTGCCCCAGTCTGTGCGACTTGGGCCATCAGAGTTAGCGAACCAATAATAATGTCAGGATGCATTATTCTACATACCCAGCATACCTTTGTAGAATTACTTAACACTGGAAGGCTAAAAACGATGCACAAAGAGCAAGTTGGGAATCAATGCTCTTACTTCCCCAATGGGACGGTAACAATAATAAAAGACGCCTGTAACGCCCCTGCAGGGTGGATCATTACAGAGAGAGAGGAACATCAGTGTACCCCAACAGAAGAAGACGAGGGAAGTAGTCAGGCAAGTGAAACACCGCTTGAGGAGGCAGACATGGATCTATATGTAGATGGAGCTCGGTGTGATATCAATGGCACACCAAGGACGTGATGGGCCATGGTAGTTAGCAGCGGACAGGTCAAAGGGGAAGGACGGTTAGAAGAGAGTCTATCAGCTCAAGTGGTTGAATTAGTGGCTCTCACTCTGAGGATAGCTAAAGGAAAAAGTGTAAACATCTATACAGGCAGTGAATATGCTTTTGGAGTATTGCATGATTATATGATAGTCTGGAGCAGGTGTAGTTGCATGACCTTTGGAGGAGCACCGATTAAAAATGAGATTGTTAAGCACCTAGTGAAAGCCTCCCTCTTACCCCAGGAGTGTTCGATATTAACGATCAAAGAGCACATAAAATTAATGATCAGTATCAACAGGGGAATGCATGGACAGATGAAGCAGCAAAGCGAGTGACAGAGACAGGTACACTGGCCGGGGAAGCCCAAGGCGGAGCATGTATAATCGGACCTGAGGAAGTAAACATGCTTAAGTTACAGGAACCGGAGGAGTGGAAGCAGAGATGGGCCCAACAAGGGACCGACAGGATATGGAGGAAGGATGGCAATGTGCTGGCCCGGTATGCACTCAGGGGAGCCTATTAAATTCATACTGCGGGTATTTCCATACAGGTAGAAACAACATGATAAGCTCGATCTCCAGATGCTGGTGGTGGAAGGGATTGAGTAGAGATATAGGGGGCCACTGTCGAAGGCGCTTGATAAACATAAAATACAACCCAGGGGGAAAGTAAAGATCAGAATGGGACATCAGCCCCGACCGAAAGGACCTTGGGAAAACTTGCAGTTACATTTTACTAGTCAGTTACCCAGCAACAAGGGGAAGGCATGCTGCTTAGTTATAATAGACCAGTTTACGAAGTGAGTGAAAGCTTTTGCCACTTGAAATTGTTCAGCAAAAACCATGTCCAGGATCCTAGCAGAAGAAATAATGGCACTACAGCTGAACTCACATCAAGGTACACAATTCACAGGGAAGATAATGAAACAGGCCTGCGCTTAGGGATTAGGCAAAAATATCCCATATCAAGGAGACTGGAAAGGGATGGATAGATGGCATACCCCGCGGACAAATGAAGCTCAAGGCAACCCCTAGTCGGACGACAGGACTGATACATTTTGAAGTAAATAAAATACAGGAAATGGAAATTTGTAATGGAACTCTGTAAGCAGTTACATGATGTAAAGACACAGGCTAGAGATTAGCAAATCAAGGATTTAGAGAACGATACTAAGAAACAGAAGGTCCAACCACCCCAAATAGGCAGCCAGGTGATTACTCCAGAGAGGTCCAGGCTGGCACCCAAATGGACCGGACTCTATCAGGTAATAATGGTAAGTTATGATAGTTATAAGGAGTATCGGCAAGTGGAAACACTGGAACCAATTAAAAAAGCATGCTCACTAACTAACCGGTGACGACCGGGAAATATTGCTTTTTGCTGGACTCTGGTGCTCGTGGAAACAACGTGGGGTAAGGTAGCCTCATATCAAGGACAACAGACTGAGGGGTGGCAAGGCCTGTATTACAGGAACTCGGGCGACATTAGTTTAATAAAGAATCAAAAACACTAATGGTGACGGATGGAGCAACAGTAGACTTAAATAACGGACATAAAACAAGGTAACAAGGAAACGAAATAACATTGGGTATGGGCCAATAATACGGGACCATAATTAGTGGGAATAAGACCGCGGTGTGTTTTATAATCAGGAGGGACAAACATACTGCACCCGGGGAAGGGGGTGCAGATTTCACTCAACATCTATGAATGGTGGTGGAGGGATATCTCCATAGATAAACCCACCAACACGGCCCCACCCACTACTTTAGCAACATTGAGCACTACCAGTACCTTGACCATCACACACCCAGCGCCACAAACGTGCCCAACTCTGAACGCTGGGGCAAAAGAGAAATTAATAAGGCAGACCAAGGATAAGATACACTTCAGGGTACGTCAGCTAATTATTACTGTATTCCTAAATTTAAACAATATAACTACCCCCCAACATCTGCGGGTTAAAAAGTGTAAAAAGTATAAACCTAACCCTGCGAGCGCTTAAAGGCACTGAATCAAAAACCATGAAGATTAATGTGGAAAAAGGGACAGGTAAAAAACGGGACAGGGGAAAAAGAGGGATACTAGAAATGGTACGCCGCGGGATACACTGTAGGATACCCGGCGGGATACACGGCGGGTGTAGCGACACTATAGATCTACATACGATAGATGATTGAGTTAACGCCCTATCACGAACCTTACAGGGATTGCTGGAAAGGGATCAGGATAATGAAAAGATACAGGCACAACTGGGTAATGGCGCAGAAAGGGAATTGTTACAGAGGCCCACACATTGCGAGACCACGCCAGAATTTAAATGAATAGAGAAAAACGGAAGTTAAGTAAAACCATACAGACAGAACGAGTACGTACAGGATATGGAGCATGGTTGCTCAATGGAATACAACATAACATAGAGCAGCTTCAGAATGGAAAGGTGCCGGATTGGATAACACTCGATATATTTACCAACTGGACCTTAGTCAAAAACATGACTCATGCCTGCGAGATGTAGAGAAACAGTCATGCTTGGGTCCCAAAGGCCAGCTGTGTATCCGGACATTTAAATAGATTTTGTATTATCTATACGACATATGAGATGACAAGGCAAGATCCTCTACAGCAAACAATGTAGGAGAAATAAGGAATCAAACTCGCACACGGTACCATGACAAATCAGAAATGTAACTGAGGAGAACAACAGTACGACGAGTCTCAGCAAATATAGATTGTTATAAAAATAACCAGGTTGCTTTATGTCGAGATCCACTACGAATGATCAAAGATGACTGTGGATATAACCAAGTGGACGGATGCACCTTGAGTATCACCCCGCTAACACATTACTACTAAATTACCGCTGTTCCACGAGGTTATGGAGATTGATGTGTGAGCACCACGGCAACTGAAATGAAGAAAGGAACATCTCATGCACCATTATGGATATTGACCTCGGCTTTACTTCAACTTGACGAGACAGATATAAACGTATTTATTATAACCCCTGAGCTAAAGGAGGAAAGATCGATGGGACAATGATGGACATTACCTGAGGAGGTTATGCGAAGGCCATCGGGCCATAAGGAAAACCGATAATCGAACTGAAAGAGAAACAAACTAGACTGAAATGGATATCCCAGGCGGGGCAGAAATTCGGCTTTCATCCGAAAGTCAACAGCTTTAACAATGCAAAATTCCCCAAGTACTGCATTTGAGTGTCAGCCAAGATGATGTGCTCAAGTCTGAGGAGTAGGACTTACACACACAACCTCCTGATTCAGTCGAGAATGGAGTCACTGAACCAAAGCCGATACCAAAGTTCACAACCGTATTATTTTCCACAATTCTTTTAAAAAGTTCAAAAGGACATACCAAATTCATGGTGATGATTTCCATAGACAGTTGCACATACACAGAGACATACATACAGATAGACATACACAGACACACACACAATAACCAAAAATATACACTCATCAACATAGAAACATAAAAACATAGAAATTAGGTGAAATAATCAGTCATTCGGCCCATCCAGCCTGCACCACCATTCAATAAGATCATGGCTGATCATTCAACCTCAGTTCCCCATTTCCTGCTTTCTTTCCATACCCCTTAATCCCTTTAGCCGTAAGGGCCATATCTAACTCCCTTTTGAATATATCTAACAAACTAGCCTCAACAACTTTCTGCGGTAAAGAATTCCACAGGTTAAGCACTCTCTGAATGAAGAAGTTTCTCCTCATCTCGGTCCTAAATGATTTACCCCTTATTCTTAGACTGTGATCCTTGATTCTCGAACTCCCCAACAACAGGAAGATTCTTCCCGCCTCTAAGCTGTCCAATCTCGTCATAATTTTATATGTTTCTATGAGTTGCCCTCTCATTCTTCTAAACTCCAGCCAGCCCAGTTGATCCAGTCTCTCTTCATATGTCAGTCCTGTCATCCCCATAATCAAGCTGTTGAAGCTTCGCTGTACTCCCTCAATTGCAAAAACGTCCTTCCTCAGATTTGGAGAACAAACTGACCACAATATTCCAGGAGTGGCCTCACCAAGGCCCTGTACAACTGCAGTAAAATCTCCCTGCTCCTATACTCAAATCCCCTCGCTATGAAGGCGAACATGCCATTTGCCTTCTTCACCGCCTGCTGCACCTGCATGCCCACTTTCAATGACTGATGTACCATGACACCCAGATCAATATATACACAGAGTACCTTAGACAAATAGAGGGATAGACAGGCAGGGTCATTATCGCTACTTTGGCTGGCTTTTGCTTTTTTCTATCCGTTTGTATCGTAATATTGCAGATTAATGAAAGCAAGAAATCAGCGGCTGTGTTTAAAGGTGTGGGACGTTGTTCCATCTATCTGAAAGTCACTTTTGCAGGAACCTGGTTAAATTGTCAAACAGAATGAAATATGCTGAGAAACGTAGTCGGCAGGATTCAAATCTGCACGGGGAAACCACAATGGATTTTTAGTCCATCGTCTTAACTACTCGGCCATGACTACTGGTCCGCTGCCTCTTTCAATGTTACTCAGATAAAACTCAGTCATCCATCACTGTGCAGCAGACGGCCACAGAATCCTGAAACAGTCTCCGTTTGCTAAAAATCTGGAAGAGGCAATCTGCTCTTGCTGTATTTTTACTGTTCTATATTACTCTGGAACTTTTTAACATGAATCTATACCAAGAAACAAAAATAAAATTATGCATTTTGAAAAAAACTGCCGCTTTGTTGGGGAATTGAACCTCGGTCTCTCGCGTGACAGGCAGGAATACTCACCACTATACTAACGAGGAACTGAAGAAACAAGCTCTGTTAGAGCCGGAATCGAGCTGTGAATAGAACTGGACACCATTAGAAGCCGATCGACACATTGAGAGACAGAGACAAACCGACAAACAGGGAGAGACAGACAGCGAGATCGAGACAACGAGAGACAGAAAGTGTGAATCTGAGAAGGAGAGGCAGACTGAGTGAGAAAAAGACTCAAACACACATATCCAGAGATGTGTGTGTGTGCTCTGTAAAGAGAGAGAGGGAAAGAGTGAGAGAAAGACAGTGATAAATACAATTACAAGGAGAGAGACAGATAGAGAGAGGGAGAGAGACAGATCGACAGAGAGACAGAGATAGAAACAGAAAATGATGGAAATACTCAGTAGGTTAGAGACAAGAACTAACAGAGACAGGTCAAAAGAGACAGACAGACAGAGACATAGACAGACAGAAATGATGGGGAAGAGAGAGACAGACAAACAAAGAGATTGAGAGAATGCCATTGGAACAGAATTGGACACCGTGAGAAAGAGACAGACACATTGAGAGACAGAGACAAACAGGGAAACAGGGAGAGACAGACAGTGATATAGAGAGAAAGAGAGACAGAAAGTTCAGACTGAGAGGGAGGGTCAGACTGAGTGAGACAAAAACTCAAACACATACATACACATAGATGTGTTTGCGTGCTCCATAACGAGAGGGAGGCAAATAGTTTTGGAATGACAGAGAAAAATACAGGGACAAAGAGAGAGACAAAGAGGGAGACAGAGAGAAAGACAGATAGAGAGAGAGAGATAGACACAAAAACAGAAAATGATGGAAATACTCTACAGGTTTGAGACAGGGACTAACAGAGACAGGCAAAGACATGGACAGACAGAGATGATGGGAAAGACAGAAACAGTCAGACAGAGTCTGAGAGAATCCCATTGGAACAGAACTGGACACCATGAGAAAGAGACAGATTGAGAGACAGAGACAAACAGAGAAACAGAGTGAGTCAGAGAGAGGCAGACTGAGAGAGACAAAGACTCAAACACACAAACACATACAAAGCTCTCTAAAAAGAGAGAGAGAGGCAGACACTGAGCGACACAGATACATTTCACAATTTCATTTCATTATCGGCTCAGAGTGTCACAGAGTTCCAGAAAAATGCAGATTCAAAAGTTTAAAATTGGGTATCACTGAGCAGAATGGGAAGCAATCTGTGTTAAATTAAGAAGTTACCAGAACCGGGGTTTGAACCCACGCGGGTATCAAACCATCAGATCGCAAGTCCGACACATTCAACACTCATCCTTCCTCGTGCTGTCAGTAGCTGGATTCTGTGTCCATGAGGATCTGGGCTCTAACTCCACCCCCACAGGCACACACATGCACATAGGTTTTCAGTGAGCATTTTCGAACATTTTTAGTAATATTGACACGGGGGCAACTCTCCTATTCTGTTTCGACTAATGCTCTGGAAACTTTCACATCCACCCGAGTGTGCAGACGGAGCTTCAATTTAACATTTCATCCGAAGGTCAACAGCTTCAACAATGCAAAATTCCCCAAGTATTACATTTAAGTGTCAGCCAAGATTATTTGTTCAAGCCTCAGGAGTGGGACTTGAACACACAAACTCCTCATTCAGTCGAGAATGCTGCCACTGAACCAAAGTTCACAACCGTATTATTTTACCCAATTATTATTTTTTTTTAAAGTTCCAGGACATGCCAAATTCACAGTGATGGTATCCACAGACAGTTGCACATACACAGTGACATACATACAGAGAGACAGACACAGAGACACACACACACACAACCAAAAATATACACGCACCGACGGACATGCACAGAGTGCCTTAGATATTTCGGGGGATAGACAGGCAGAATCAATGTCGCTAATTTGGCTGATTTTTGCGTTTTTCTATCCGTATGTATCGTGAATATTGCAGATAAATGAAAATGAGAAAAAAAATGTCCGTGTTGAAATGTGTGGGTCGTAATTCCACCTAACTCAGGAACAGTTTTGCAGGTATCTGATTAAATTGTGAAATGGAATATAAAATACTGAGATCTGTAGTTGACAGGATTTGAACCTGCGCGATGAAACCCCAATAGAATTCTCGTCCATCACCTTAACCACTCGGCCACGACTACAGGTCCGCTAGCTCTTTAAATGTTACTCAGATAAAACTCAGTCATCCATCTCTATGCAGCAGACAGCCAAAGAATCCTGAAACAGTCTCCGTTTGCTCAAAAACTGGAAGAGGCAATCTGCTCTTGCTGTATTTTTACTGTTCCATATTACTCTGGAACTTTTTATCATGAATCTATGCCAAGAAACAAAAGTAAAATTCTGCATTTTGAAAAAACTGCCTCCCCGTCGGGGAATTGAACCCCCGTCTCCAGCGTGACGGACGGGGATACTCACCACTATACTAACGAGGAACCGATAAATATGAGCTCTGTCAGAGCTGGAATCCAGCTGTGAACAGAACTGGGCACCATGAGAAGCCGACAGACACGTTGAGAGACAGAGACAAACCGACAATCAGGGAGAGACAGACAGCGAGATAGAGACAATGAGAGACAGAAAGTGTGAGTCTGAGAAGGAGAGGCAGACTGAGTGAGAAAAAGACTCAAACACACACATATCCAGGTGTGGGACGTTATTCCACCTATCTCAGGATCACTTTTACAGAAACCTGGTTAAATTGTGGAATGGAAAATGCTGAGATCCGTCGTCGGCAGGATTGGAACTTGCACTGGGAAACCCCAATGTATTTGGGGTCCATCATCGTAACCACTCGGCCACGACTACTGGGTTTCTGCCGCGTTAAATGTTACTCAGATTAAAACGCAAGCATCCGTCTCTCTGCAGCAGAAGGACACAGAGTCCTGAAAAAGTCTCCGTTTGCTAAACCTCTGAAAGAGATAATCTCCTCTTGCTGTATTTTTACTATTTGAGATTGCTCCAGAACTTTTTAACATAAATCTATACAAAGGAATAGATGTAAAATTCTACATTGTTGAAAATGCTGCCTTCACCGTCGGGGAATTGTACACCGGTCCCCCGCGGGACAGGCGGAATTATTCACCACTATACTAATGAGGAACTGACGGGCACATACTCTATCACAGCAGCAATCGAGCTGCCTGCAGAACTGGACACTGTGAGAAAAAGACAGACATATTGAGAGACAGAGACAATCAAACAAACAGAGAGAGACAGACAGCGAGATAGTAACAAAGAGAGAGAGACAGTGTGAGACTGCGAGGGAGGGTCAGTCTGAGTGAGACAAAGACTCAAACACATACATATACAGAGATATGTGTGTGCTCCATAAAGAGAGAGGCAAAGAGTGATGAAAAGACATATGAAGACAAAGAGAAATAGAGATACAAAGAGAGAGACAGAAAATGAGAGAAATACTCAGCAGGTTAGAGACAGGGACTAACAGATAGGCAGAGAGATCGACAGAGGCAGTAATCTAAGGATTGCTACCAGTGCCACATGCTCGGCAGAGCACGAATCGCAGGATAGCTCAGATGAATACGTGGTTTGAGGAATGGTGCAAGGGGGAGGGATTCAAATTCCTGGGACATTGGAACCGGTGCAGGGGGAGAGGGGAAAGTACTTAACGGACGGTCTGCACCGGGGCAGAAACGGAACCGATGTCCTCGGCAAAGTGTTTGCTAGTGCTGTTGAGGAGGATTTAAACAAAAAAGGAAGTGGGTGGGAATCTGTGCAGGGAGGCAGAGGGAAGTAAAAAGGGGGCAGGAGCAAAAGGTAGGAAGGAAAAAAGCAAGTGTGGAGGTCAGAGAAATCAAGTGCAAATTCAAAAAGGGCCACATTACAACATAATTCAAAAAAGGACAAAGAATGTTTAAAAAAACAAGGCTGAAGGCTCTGAGTATCAATGCGAGTAGCATTCGTCATAAGATGGATGAATTAACTGCGCAGATAGCTGTTAACGGATATGATGTAATTTGGATTACGGAGACATGGCTCCAGGGAGACCAAGGCTGGTAACTCAACATCCAGGGGTATTCAATATTCAGGACGGACAGAGAGAAAGGAAAAGACGGTGGGGTAGCATTACTGGTTAAAGAGGAGAATCACGCAAGAGTAAGGAAGGATATTAGCTTGGATGATGTAGAATCTATAGTGGTACAGCTGCGAAACACCAAAGGGCAGAAAACGTTAATGGGAGTTCTGTACAGGCTACGGATCAGACTGAATGAGAAAAAAAACTCAAACACATAGATACACAGAGACATGTTTGCATTGTCCATAAACAGAGGGAGGCAAATAGTGATGGAATGTCAAGAAAAATACAGGTACAAAGAGAGAGACAGATAGAGGCAAAGACAGATAGAGAGAGCGAGACATAGAAACAATAACAAAAAATGATGGAAATACTCATCAGGGTACAGTCATAGAAACATAGAAACATAGAAAATAGGTGCAGGAGTAGGCCATTCGGCCCTTCTAGCCTGCACCGCCATTCAATGAGTTCATGGCAGAAAATTCAACTTCAGTACCCCATTCCTGCTTTCTCGCCATACCCCTTGATCCCCCTAGCAGTAAGGACCTCATCTAACTCCTTTTTGAATATATTTAGTGAATTTGCCTCAACAACGTTCTGTGGTAGAGAACTCCACAGGTTCACCACTCTCTGGGTGAAGAAGTTCCTCCGCATCTCGGTCCTAAATGGCTTACCCCTTATCCTTAGACTGTGACCTCTGGTTCTGGACTTCCCCAACATTGGGAACATTCTTCCTGCATCTAACCTGTCTAACCCCGTCAGAATTTTAAACGTTTCTATGAGGTCCCCTCTCATTCTTCTGAACTCCAGTGAATACAAGCCCAGTTGATCCAGTCTTTCTTGATAGGTCAGTCCCGCCATCCCGGGAATCAGTCTGGTGAACCTTCGCTGCACTCCCTCAATAGCAAGAATGTCCTTCCTCAGATTAGGAGACCAAAACTGTACACAATACTCCAGGTGTGGCCTCACCAATGCCCTGTACAACTGTAGCAACACGTCCCTGCCCCTGTACTCAAATCCCCTTGCTATGAAGGCCAACATGCCATTTGCTTTCTTAACCGCCTGCTGTACCTGCATGCCAACCTTCAATGACTGATGTACCATGACACCCAGGTCTCTTTGCTCCTCCCCTTTTCCTAATCTGTCACCATTCAGATAATAGTATGTCTCTCTGTTTTTACCACCAAAGTGGATAACCTCACATTTATCCACATTATACTTCATCTGCCATGCATTTGCCCACTCACCTAACCTATCCAAGTCGCTCTGCAGCCTCACAGCATCCTCCTCGCAGCTCACACTGCCACCCAACTTAGTGTCATCCGCAAATTTGGAGATACTACATTTAATCCCTTCATCTAAATCATTAATGTACAGTGTATTCAGCTGGGGCCCCAGCACAGAACCTTGCGGTACCCCACTAATCACTGCCTGCCATTCTGAAAAGTACCCATTTACTCCTACTCTTTGCTTCCTGTCTGACAACCAGTTCTCAATCCATGTCAGTACACTACCCCCAATCCCATGTGCTCTAACTTTGCACATCAATCTCTTGTGTGGGACCTTGTCGATCGCCTTCTGAAAGTCCAAATATACCACATCAACTGGTTCTCCCTTATCCACTCTACTGGAAACATCCTCAAAACATTCTAGAAGATTTGTCAAGCATGATTTCCCTTTCACAAATCCATGCTGACTTGGACCTATCATGTCACCTCTTTCCAAATGCACTGCTATGACATCCTTAAGGGACTAACAGAGACAGGCAAAGACATGGACAGTGATGATGTGAAAATGAAAGACAGTCAGACAGAGAGTCTCAGAGAATCCCTTTGGAACAGAACTGGACACCGTGAGAAAGAGACAGAGACAAACTGAGAAACAGGGACAGACAGACTGAATCAGAGAGAGGCAGACTGAGAGACAAAACTCAAACACACAAACACATACACAGTTCTCTAAAGAGAGAGAGAGGCAGAGACTGAGCGACACGGATACATTTCACAATTTCATTTCATTATCTGCTCAGAGTGCCACAGAGTCACAGAAAAATGCAAATGCAACAAATGAAAATCGGGTATCACTGAGCAGGATGGGAAAAATCTCTGCTTAATTAAGAAATTACCAGGAGTGGGGTTCAAACCCATGCGGGTATAAACCCATTGGATCTTAAGCCAAAAGCCTTCAGCACTCGGCTATCCTTGTCCTGTCAACGCTTGGACTCAGCGACAGGCAAAGAGAGGCAGACAGACAGATGATGGGAAAGTGTGAGCCAGTCAAGCAGAGAGTCTGAGAGAATCCCATTGGTACTGAACTGCACAACGTGAGAAAGAGACAGATTGAGAGACAGAGACAAACAGAGAAACAGGGACAGACAGAGTGAGTCAGACTGAGAGAGACAAATACTCAAACACACAAACACACACACCGCTCTCTAAAGAGAGAGAGCGGCAGAGACCGAGCGACACAGATACATTTTACAATTTCATTTCATTATCGTTTCAGAATGTCACATAGTTACAGAAAATTGCAGATGCAACAGGTGAAAATCCGGTATCACTGATCAAAATGAGAGGAAATCCGTGTTAAATTAAAGAGATACCAGGAGTGGGGTACGAACCCACGCGGAAAAAACTCATTGAATTTTAAGGCCCACGCCTCAACCACTCGTCCATCCTCATCCTGACAGAATCTGGATCCTGGCTCTGTGAGAATCTGGGCTACAACCCCACCCCCACATACACACACAAACACATAGGTTTTCAGTGAGCATTTAAGAACATTTTTTGTAATATTACACAGGGGCAACTCTTCTATTCTTTTTCGAGTAATGCTCTGGGAACTTTCACATTCACCCGAGGGTGCAGACGGAGCATCAATTTAACATTTCATCCGAAAGTCAACAGCTTCAACAATGCAAAATTCCCAAGTGCTGCACTTGCGTGTTAGCCAACATTGCTCAAGTCTCAGGAATGGGACTTGAACACACAAACTCCTGATAGAGTCAAGAATGCTGCCACTGAACCAAAGCCGATACCAAAGTTCACAACCGTATTATTTTCCGCAAGTCTTTTTAAAAAGTTCCAGGACATACCAAATTCAAGGTGATGATTTCCATAGACAGTTGCACATACACAGAGATATATATATAGATGGACAGACACACAGACACACACACACACACACACATAACAAAAAATATACATGCACCAACGGACATGCACAGATGCCTCAGACATCTCGCGGGATAGAGAGGCTGAATCACTGTCGCTACTCAGGCTGATTTTTGCGTTTTTCTATCCGTATGTATCGTGAATATTGCAGATTAATAAAAATGAGAAAAAATTGTCAGTGTTGAAAGGTGTGGGACGTTATTCCATCTATCTCAGGATCAGTTTTGCAGAGACCTGGTTAAATTGTGAAATGGAATGAAAAAAAGCTGAGAATCGGAGTCGACAGGATTCAAACCTACGCAAGCATAACTCAATAGATTTTTCGTCCATTGCCTTAACCACGCGACCACGACGACTGCGTCACTGCTTCTTTTAACGTTACTCAGAAAAAATGTAGTCATCCATCTCTGTGCAGCAGACGGCACAGAATCCTGAAAAAGTTTCCGTTCGCTAAAAATTTGGAAGAGGCAATCTCCTCGTCCTGTATTTTTACTGTTCTCTATTTCTCTGTAAATTTTTAATTTGAATCTCCACCAAGAAACAGAAGTAAAATTCTACATTTTGAAAAAATGACCTACCTTCGAGGAATTGAACCCCGGTCTCCCGCGTGGCAGGTAGGGATACGCACACCTATACTAACGAGGAACCAACGTGCATAGGATCTGTCAAAGCAGGAATCGATCTGTGAACAGAACTGGACACCTTGCGAAGGAGACAGACAAATTGAGAGACGGAGACAAACCGACAAACAGGGAGAGACAGACAGCGAGATAGAGACAACAGGGGACAGAAAGTGTGAGACTGAGAAGGAGAGGCAGACTGAGTGAGAAAAAGACTCAAACACAGACATATACAGAGATGTGTGTGTGTGATCTGTAAAGAGAGAGAGGGAAAGAGTGAGAGAAAGACAGTGATAAAGACAGTAACAAGGAAAGAGACAGATAGAGAGAGAGTGACAGGTAGAGAGAGAGAGACAAAGATATAAACAGAAAATGATGGGAATACTCAGCAGGTTAAAGACAGGATCTACCAGCGATAAGCAAAGAGAGACCGACAGGGAGAGACATAGACAGACAGAGATGATGGGAAAGAGTGAGACAGTCAGACAGAGAGATTGAGAGAATCCCATTGGATCAGAACTCGACACCGTGAGAAAGAGACAGACACATTGAGAGACAGAGACAAACAGGGAAACAGGAAGTGACAGACAGCGAGATAGAGACAAAGAGAGACAGAAAGTTTGAGACTGATAGGGAGGGTCAGACTGAGTGAGACAAAGACACAAATACATACATACACAGAGATGTGTTTGCATGCTCCATAAAGAGAGGGAAGCAAATAGTAATGGAATGACAAGAAAAAGCCATGGACAAAGAGAGAGACAAAGAGGGAGAAAGATCGAGAGAGAGGCAAAGAGACAAAAACAGAAAATGATGGAAATACTCATCAGGTTAAAGACAGGGAATAACAGAGACAGGCAAAGACATGGAAAGAAAGAGATGATGGGAAAGAGAGAGACAGTCAGACAGAGAGTCTGAGAGAATCCCTTTGGAAAAGAACTGCACACCGTGAGAATGAGACAGATTGAGAGACAGAGACAAACAGAGAAAGAGTGACAGACATAGTGAGTCAGAGAGAGACAAAGGCTCAAACATACAAACACATACACAGCTCTCTAAAGAGAGAGAGAGCCAGAGACCGAGCGAAACAGATACATTTCACAATTTAATTGCCTTCTCGGCTCAGAGTGTCAAATTGTTACAGAAAATTGCAGATTCAACAGTTGAAAATCCGCTATTACTGATCATAATGGGAGGAAATGCGTGTTAAATTGAATTGATACCAGGACTGCGGTACGAATCCACACGGGAAAAATCCATTGAATTTTAAGGCCAACGCCTTAAAAACTCGGCCATTCTCGTCCTGTCAGGATCTGGATTCTGTCTCTCTGAGAACCTGGACTTCATCTCCACCCCCTCAGACACACACATACACAGAGGCTTTCAGTGAGCATTTACGAACATTTTTAGTAATATTGACACGGGGGCAACTCTCCTATTCTTTTTCGAGTAATGCTCTGGGACCTTTCACATCCACCCGAGGGTGCAGACGGAGCTTCAATTTCACATTTCATCGAAAGTCAACAGCTTCAACAAAGCAAAATTCCCCAAGTGCTGCACTTGAGTGTTAGCCAATGTCATATGCTCAAGTCTGAGGAGTGGGACTTGAACACACAAACTTCTGATTCAGTCGAGAGTGCTGCCACTGAACCAAAGCCGATACCAAAGTTCACAGCCGTATTATTTTCCCCATTAATTTTTTATAAGTTCCAGGACATACCATATTTATGGTGATGATTTCCACAGACAGCTGCACATACACAGAGACGTATATACAGATAGACAGACACAGACACACACACATACATAACCAAAAATTTACACGCACCATCGGACATGCACAGATGCCTTAGACATATAGAGGAAGAGGCAGGCTGAATCACTGTCGCCACTTTGGCTGATTTTTGCGTTTAATATCCGGATGTATCGTGAATATTGCAGATTAATAAAAATGTGGAAAAAAATGTCAGTGTTGAAAGGTGTGGGACGTTCTTCCATCTGTCTCAGGATCACTTTTGTCGAGACATGGTTAAATTGTGAAATGGAATGAAAAATGCTAAAAAATCATAATCGGCAGGATTCGAACCCCTTCGTAGGAAAACCCAATGGATTTCTAGTCCATCGCCTTAACCACTCGGCCACGACTGCTGCATCTGTGCATCCGAAGACGTGACTGAGAAAAAAAACTCTGTCATCCATATCTGTGCAGCAGACGGTCAAAGAATCCTGAAAAATTCTCCATTTGGTAAATATCTGCAAGAGGCAATCACCTCTACCTGTATTACTCCTGTTCTATATTGCTCTGGAACTTTTTAATATGAATCTTTTCCAAGAAACATTAGTAAAATTCTACATTTTGAAAAAACTGCCCTCCATCAGGGAATTGAATCCCAGTCGCCCACGTGACAGGCGGGGATACTCACCACTATATTAACGAGGAACTGATGAAGAGCAGTTCTGTCAAAGCAATATTCGAGCTGTGAACAGAACTGGACACCATGAGAAGTCGACAGACACATTGAGAGACAGAGACAAACCAACAAACAGGGAGAGACAGACAGCGAGATAGAGACAACGAGGGACAGCAAGTGTGAGACTGAAAAGGAGAGGCAGACTGAGTGAGAAAAATATTCTCAAACACATACATATACAGAGATCTGTGTGTGTGATTTATAAAGAGAGAGACGGAAAGAGTGAGAGAAAGACAATGATAAAGACAGTGACAAGGAGAGAGACAGATAGAGAGAGAGCGACAGATAGAGAGAAAGACAAAGATATAAACAGAAAATGTTGGACATTCTCAGCAGGTTAGAGACAGGAACTACCAGCATCAGGCAAAGAGAGATAGACAAGCAGAGACATAGATAGACCGAGATGATGGGAAATAGTGAGACAGTCAGACAGAGAGATTGAGAGAATCCCATTGGAATACAACTAGACACGGTGAGAAAGAGACAGACACATGGAGCAATAGAGAAAAACAGGGAAACAGGGAGAGAAAGACAGCGAGATAGAGACAGAGAGAGACAGAAAGTTTTAGACTGAGAGGGAGGGTCAGACTGAGTGAGACAAAGACTCAAACACATACATATACAGAGTTGTGTGTGTGTGATCTATAAAGAGAGAGAGAGGGAAAGAGTGAGAGAAAGACAGGGACAAAAGAGAGACAAAGAGGGAGACAGATAGAGAGAAAGACAAATAGAGAGAGAGATACATAGAGACAAAAACATAAAATGATGAAAATACTCATCAGGTGAGAGACAGGGACTAACAGAGACAGGCAAAGGCATGGACAGACAGAGATGATGGGAAAGCGAGAGCTAGTCAGACAGAGAGTCTGAGAGAATCCCATTGGAACACAACTGGACACCGTGTGAAAGAAACAGATTGAGAGACAAAGACAAACAGAGAAATAGTGACAGACAGAGTGAGACTCAAACACATACACAGCTCTCCAAAGAGAAAGTGAGGCAGAGACTGAGCGACACAGATATATTTCACAATTTTATTTCATTATCTGCTCAGAGTGTTACCGAGTTACAGAAAAATGCAAATGCAACAGATGAAAATCGGGGTTCACTGAACAGGATTGAAAAAATCTCTGTTCAATTAAGGAATTACCAGGAGTGGGGTTCGAACCCACGCGGGTATAAACCCATTGGATCTTAAGCCCAACGCCTTAACCACTCGGCCATCCTGGTCCTGTCAACACTTGGACTCTGTCTCTATGAGAATCTGGGCTTCAACTTCACCCCCACAGAAACACACATACACACCGGGTTTCAGGGAGCATATTGGAACATTTTTCATCATATTGACACGGGCGCAACTCTCCTATTCTTTTTCGAGTAAAGCTCTGGGAACTTTCACATCCACCCGAGGGTGCAGACGCAGCTTCAATTTAACATTTCATCCGAAAGTCAACAGTTTCAACAATGTAAAATTTCCCAAGTACTGCATTTGAGTGTCAGCCAAGATAATGTGCTCAAGTCTCAGAAGTGAGGCTGACACACACAACATCCTGATCAGTCGAGAATGGAGCCACTGAAACAAAGCTGATACCAAAGATCACAACCGTATTATTTTCTCCAAGTTTTTTAATATTTCCAGGACATTCGAAATTCATGGTGATGATTTCCATCGACAGTTGCACATACACAGAGACATACATACAGATAGACATACACAGACACACACACACACAATAACCAAAAATATACACGCATCAACATAGCAATATAGAAATTAATTGCAGGATCAGGCCATTCGGCCCTTCGAGCTTGCACCACCATTCAATAAGATCATGGATTATCATTCAACCTCAGTAACCCTTTCCTGCTCTCTCTCCATACCCCTTGATCCCTTTAGCTGTAAGGGCCATATCTAACTCCCTTTTGAATATATCTAACAAACTGGTCTCAACAATTTTCTGCGGTAGAGAATGCCACAGTTAACCACTCTCTGAGTGAAGAAGTGTCTCCTCATCTCGGTCCTAAATGCCTCACCCCTTATTCTTTGACTGTGACCCTTGGTTCTCTAACTCCCCAGCAATGGGAACATTCTACCTGCCTCTCAGCTGTCCAATCTCGTCAGAATTTTATATATTTCTATGAGAGCACCTCTCATTCTTCTGAACTCCAGTGGATACCAGCACAGTTGATCCAGTCTCTCCTCATATGTCAGTCCTCCCATCCCCGGAATCAGTCTGGTGAACCTTCGCTGTACTCCCTCAATAGCAAGGACGTCCTTCCTCAGATTTGGAGAACAAAACTGAACACAATATTCCAGGTGTGGCCTCACCAAGACCCTGTGTAATTGCAGTAAGACCTCCCTGCACCTATATAGAAATCCTCTTGCTCTGACGGCGAACATGCCATTTGCCTTCTTCACCGCCTGGTGCACCTGCCTGCCAACAATCAATGACTGATGCACCTTGACACCCAGATCAAGATATACACAGAGTGCTTTAGACAAATAGATGGATAGACAGGCAGGGTCACTGTTGCTACTTTGGCTGGCTTTTGCTTTTTTCTATCCGTATGTATCGTGAATATTGCAGATTAATTAAAGAAAGAAAACAGCGGCTGCGTTGAAAGGTGTGGGACGTTCTTCCATCTATCTCAGAATCAGTGTTGCATGGACCTGGTTAAATTGTCAAACAGAATGAAATATGCTGAGAAACATCGTCGGTAGGATTCAAATCTACGCGGAGAAACCCGAATGGATTTTTAGTCCATTGCCTTAACCACTGGGCCACGACTACTGGCTCGCTGCATTGTTAAATGTTACTCAGATAGAACTCAGACGTCCATCTCTGTGCAGCAGACGGCCGCAGAATCGTGAAAAAGTCACCGTTTGCTAAAAATCTGGAAGAGGCAATCTGCTCTTGCTGTCACTGCTTTCCAAATGCACTGCTATTTCATCTTTAATAATTGATTCCTACATATTCCCCACTACTGATGTCAGGCTAACCGGTTATAATTATCTGTTTTCTATCACCCTAATGTGATGTTACATTAGCTACCATCCAGTCCATACGAACTGATCTAGAGTCGATAGACTGTTGGAAAATGATCATCAATGCATCCGCTATTTCAAGGGCCACTTCCTTAAGTACTTTCCAATGCAGACTATCAAGCCCCGGGAATTTATCGACCTTCAATCCCATTAATTTCCCCAACACAATTACCTGACTAATAAAGATTTCCTTCAGTTCCTCCTTCTCGCTAGATCCTCGGTGCCCAATATTTCTGGAAGGTTATGTGTGTCTTCCTTCGTGAAGACAGAACCAAAGTAATTGTTCAACTGGTCTACCATTTCTTTGTTCCCCATTATAAATTCGCCTGAATCTGACTGCAAGTGACCTGCGTTTGTCTGCTCTAATCTTTTTGTCTTCACATATCTATAGAACTTTATTATGTTCCCAGCAAGCTTCCTCTCATAATCTATTTTCCCCCTCCTAATTAAACCCTTTGTCCTCCTCTGCTGAATTCCAAGTTTCTCCAAGTCCTCAGGTTGCGACTTTTTCTGGCCAATTTATTTGCTTCTTCCTTGGATTTAACACTATCCTTAATTTCCCTTGTTAGCCACGATTGAGCCACCTTCCCCGTTTTATTTTTACTCCAGACAGGGAAATACAATTGTTGAAGTTCATCCATGTGATCATTAAATGTTTGTCATTGCCTATCCACCGTCAACCCTTTAAGTATCATTCGCCAGTCTATTCTAGCCAATTCACGTCTCATACGATCTAAGTTACCTTTCCTTATGTTCAGGACCCTAGTCTCTTAATTAACTGTGTCACTCGCCACCTTAATGAAGAATCCTTCCTTATTATGGTCACTCTTCGCCAAGAGGCCTCGCACAACAAGATTGCTAATTAGTCCTTTCTCATTACACATCCCCCAGTCTAGGATGGCCAGCCCTCTAGATGGTCCCCGACATATTGGTCGAGAAAAACATCCTCAGTACGCTCGAGGAAATCCTCCTCCACCGTATTGCTTCTTGTTTGTTTCGCCCAATCTACATGTAGAGTAAGGTCACCCTTGATAACTGTTGTATCTTTATGGCACACATCCCTTATTTCTTGTTGGATGCTGTCCCCAACCTCACTACTACTGTTTGCTGATCTGTACACAACTCCTCTAGCGTTTTCTTCCCTTTGGTATTCAGCAGCTCCACCCACACATGTTTCCCATCATCCAAGCTAATGTTGTTCCTGACTATTGCCTTAATTTCCTCTTTAACCAGCAACGCTACCCCACCACCTTGTCATTTCTGTCAATGCTTCCTGAATGTTGAATTCCCAGCCTTGGTCACCCTGGAGCTATGTCTCCGTCATGCCAATTATATCTTATTCAGTAATAGCTGCTTGTGCAGTTAATTCGTCCACCTTATTACGAATACTCCTCGCAATGAAGCACAGAGCCTTCAGGCTTGTTATTTTAACACATTTTGACCCATAGAATTTGGCTGTAAAGTGGCCCTATTTGATTTTTGCCATGGGTTTCTCTGCCCTCCAACTTTACTTTTATTCTTTCGCTTCTGTGCCCATTCTACTTCCCACTATCTCCCGTCGCCCTGCCATATTACTTTAAACCCTCACCAACAACACTCGCAAACACTCCCCCTTGGACATTGGTTCTGGTCCTGCCCAGGTGCAGACCTTCCGGTTTAGATCTGGTCCCACCTCCCCCAGAACCGGTTCCAAAGTCCCAGGAACTTGAATCCCTCCCATCTGCAACACATTTCAAGTCATGTATTTATCTGAGCTATCCTGCGATTCCTGCTCCGACTAGCAGGTGGCACTGGTTGCAATCCTGAGTTTGCGACCTTTGAGGTCCGACTTTTTAATTTAACTCTGAGCTCCCTTAATTCAGCTTGTAGGTCCTCAGACAGAGTGAATCAGAGAGTGACAGAGTCTCAAACACATAAAGATATACAGGCCTCTCAAAGACAGAGAGTGAGAGGCACAGATACATTTCACAATCCCATTTCTTTGTCAGTTGAGAGTGTGACAGAGTTACAGATTCAACAGAAGGCATTCGGATATCACTGAGCAGGATGGGAGAAAATCGGTGTTAAATTCAAGAGTTACCAGGAGTGGGCTTCGAGCCCACGCGGGTATAAAGCCATTAAATCTTAAATGCAACGATTTATACACTCGGCAATTCTGGACTTGTGACCCTTCACATTCTGTCCCTGTGAGAATCTGGGCTTGAGCTCCACCCTCATCGACACACGCATACACACAGGTTTTCAGTGAGCATTTCACAATATTTATATAAAAGTGACACGGGGACAACTCACTGCTCTTTATCGAATAATGCTGTCGGAACTTTCACATTCACCCGAGGGTGCAGACGGTGGTTCAATTTAATATTTCATCCTAAAGTCAACAGCTTCACCAATGCAAAATTCCGCAAGTACTGCACTTGAGTGTCAGATAAGATTATATGCTCAAGTCTCAGGAGTGGGACTTGAAGTCGAAAATGCTGCCGCTGAACCAAAGCCGATATCAAATGTCACAACCGTATTATTTTCCCCAAGTCTTTTTAAAAATTTCCAGGACATACCAAATTCATGGTGATGATATCCACAGACAGTTGCACATGATACATACAGATAGACAGACACAGAGACACACACACACATAACCAAAAATATACACGCACCAACGGACATACACAGAGTGCCTTCGACATAAAGAGGGATAGAAAGGCGGAATCACTGTCGCTAATTTGGCTGATTTTTACGTTTTCCTATCCGTTTGTATCGTGAATTTTGCAGATTAATGAAAATGAGAAAAAAATGTCAGTGTTGAAAGGTGTGGGACGTTATTCCAGCCAACTCATGATCCGTTTTGCATGGATCTGGTTAAATTGTAAAATGGAATGGAAAATGCTGAAATCGGTAGTTGGCAGGATCGACCCTGCGCGGGGAAACCCCAATGGGTCTTTTAGGCCATCGCCTTAACCACCCAGGCACGACTATTGGGTTTCTGCCTCTTTAAATGTTCCTCAGATAAAACTCAATCATCCATCTCTCTGCATCAGAACACCACAGAGTCCTGAAAAAGTCTCCGTTTCCTAAAAATCTTGAAGAGCCAATCTCCTCTTGCTGTATTTTTACTCTTCTATGTTGCTCTGGAACTTTTAATATGAATCTATACCGAATAACAGAAGTATAATTCTACATTTCGAAAATGCTTCCTCCACGACTATACTAATGAGGTACTGACGGGTATAGATTTTGAGATAGCAGGAATCGAGCTGTGAAAAGAGGTGGACACCATGAGAAAGAGTCAGACACGTTGAGAGACAGACACAAAAAGAGAAACAGGGAGAGACAGACAACGAGCTAGAGAAATAGAGAGAGAGCAAGTGTGAGACTGAGAGGGATAGGCAGACTGAGTGAGACAAAGACTCAAACACACACATACACAGAGATGTGTGTGTGTGTGTGCTCCAAAAAGAGAGGGAGGCAAATAGTAATGGAAAACCAGAGACAAAGAAAAAGACATGGACAAAGGGAGCGACAAAGAGAGAGAGAGATAGAGAGAGAGAAGATAGAGAGAGAGAGAGACAGAGATAAACACAGAAAATGATGGAAATATTCAACAGGTTAGAGACAGGGTCGAACAGAGACAGGCAAAGAGAGACAGACAGGCAGAGACATAGATGGACAGTGATGATGGGAAAGAGAGAGACAGTCAGACAGAGACACTGAGAGAATACCATTGGAACAGAACTGGGCACTGTGAGAAAGACACGGGCAGATTGAGAGACCGAGACAAACAGAGAAACAGGGAGGGATAGAGTGAGTCAGAGAGAGGCAGAGTGAGGGAGACAAAGACTCAAACACGCAAACACATGCACAGATCTCTAAAGAGACAGAGGTAGAGAGTGAGGCAGAGACTGAGAGACACAGATACATTTCACGATTCCATTTCTTTATCGGTTCAGAATGTCATAGAGTTACAGTAAAATGCAGATTCAACAGATTCTTACTGCAGTTGTACAGGGCCTTGGTGAGGCTTCATCTGGAATATTGTGTTTAGTTTTGGTCTCCTAATCTGAGGAAGGACGTTCTTGCTATTGAGGGAGTGCAGCGAAGGTTCACTAGACTGATTCCCGGAATGGCTGGACTGTGATATGGGGAGAGACTGGATCAACTGGATTTTTATACATTGGAGCTTAGAAGGATGAGAGGGGTTTCATAGAAACATAAAGATTCTGTCGGGACGGGACAGGTTAGATGCGTGTAGCTTGTTTCCGATGTTGGGAAAGTCCAGAACCAGGGACACAGCCTTCGGGCAGCCATGTCAACGTGGTGCCAATTATATCATATTCATTAATTGCTGCCTGCGCAGTTAATTCGTCCACCTTATTACGAATACTCCTCACATTGAGGCACAGAGCCTTCAGGCTTATCTTTTTAACAACTTTGTCCCTTTAGACTTTAGCGGTAATGTGGCCCTTTTTGAAAGGAATGACAAGGGTGTATGCGGTTACAGGAAGATGTGAGGGGAAACAAACATAATATGAGGGGAAGAGTACATCCGCGATGGACCAGTATGAGATCAAAAAGAATGGAAATATAAGGGGAATATCTTGATCCATAAGTCGGAGAGGAGGAAGCCTAATTATAGGTCCTCACCCTCTGGGAGACGGGAGAAGGATAGATGCGGGTTTGACAATACTACGGAAGGATGTGTCATTGGAATATACCCTGCCCGAACCGAACCCACACATTACACCTATCAAGGGCGAGGAGAATATTGTGTGGTAACTAGCCTGGGAACTTACGTTATTCCAAGACAATCGGTGTCAGTGGGAAGAGCACGCATGACAGGCCAGGAAGACAATGACATGAAATATAAGCGGTGAGATTAAGCAAGATATTGATCTTTACATGTAAGAGCAAGCACAATCAATTCCCCTGTTACTTGAAGATTTAACTGAGCTCAAGAAATAACGTTAAAAGATATTAAGAGCTGAAGGATAAAGCAAAAGAACTGGACAGTGAAATGAAGGATAACCTGAAAAACCCGCCTTGGTACTTGAGATTAGACATCCCTGGATAACGATCCTTTCAAATAACCTAGTGGCAGTACAAATAGTAATTGCCTTGAGTTACTATCTTGTTATGTAATAAGTGCAAAGACAGGCGAGGCTTACCCGAGCAAAGTTACAAGACAGGGATCAGTATTATATCCCATGTGTTAGTCCTAGTGTAGCTGATCGTGGTGTTGATGCTCCTGGGAGACTGTGCAGGCAGATACAAGAGAAGCAGAAAGAAGAGATTGGCCAAGGTCCGTAACCAAGAATGCAGAAAGCCTTTGCGAGATCCAAAGAAGGTTAATCAATCAAAAAGACGGCATGAATACCTTATCTGAGTCGTGAGTGTCCCAATCTTATTGCCTGATCAATGAAATCGAGGCGGGAGACACACGAATCAAGACAGAATAAGGCAGGGAAAGGAAAATTGTTGTTCATGGTGGGATATTTTTAAGGGCTGTGCAGTCCTCAAATTGATGTGGCATTCAATTGTGATAATAATGGTAGTGGAAGAGATATGTATCGTGATCCAACTATATCTGATGTGTAAGATCAGAGAGATATACAACCACGTGGTTCTAGCCGAACAGCAAACAACTTTGTTAATTGTGTAATGTAGGCATGATAGCGAGGCGAATAACTTTGTAATGCATGAGGGAAACAGCCAAGACCCCCGAGCTTATGCACTGTATGTACAAAAAGAAATATAAGTGGCGTGCCAATATCCCAGGGAAATGGTCAGGGGTAGTATGTAAAGACTCCGCAAAAGATGGAACTACAATGATCCCAGGGATATTGTCTTGATATCACCATTTCCAGCAGATGGATCAGAACATATATGTGGTCAGCTGATTATTGAGAAATAATCAGGGACCAACAGGGGGGGACTGAGAGGGCAGATTACAAATTGTAATTACAATTAATAACAATAATTGTGATGTTTTAAAATGGAGTTAACAGGTTTTTAAAATGGATCCCACAGCCTGTTTTTCAGACTGTGGGAAGCATATGTGGGATGCCTTCCACAGAGGAGCAGATGTTCCAATTCATAGACCAAAGGGAGCTGGGCACGGACACAGATAACATAGAATTTGAATTTTATAGCAAGATAATAGTTAAATTTAAAAAATCATAACAACATGTATTTGCATTTAATAATTAAGGCATATAGAAGCCAGATTGGAGGAATCGCTGTACCAATCATTCATGTATTAATCAATCAGCATGTATTAATTGTAACTTGCGTAATTATGTAATGCTATAATCTGAAACTGTATAACTTAAGATGCCTTTGGCAGTATCTTCGAGGATTCCTTCAAGGATAGCTCCCCTGCCGGCTTGTATTCATAAAACCTGCATTTAGTTTAAGGCTAACAGAATCCGAGTGGTGGTTTGAAGTTAACCCTAACAAGGTTAGAGAGATAGGGAGAGTTGTTGGGGCTCGAGGAGTTTAGAGAGATATGGAGAGGTATAGGGCTGGAGGGGGTTACAGAGATATGGAGGGGTGTCAGGCTGGAGGAGGGTACAGAGATATGGAGGGGTGTAGGGACGGGAGGAGGTTCGAGATAGGGAGGGGCGGGGCCATCGAGGGATTTGAACACGAGGCTGAGAATTTTAAAATCAGTGCCTCGCTGGGGCCGAGGAGGAGGAAGAAGTGCAGGAACACACCCCCCTCATTACCTACCCTGCACTAACCCCCATCATCTTTGGACTTTCAGAAGGCTTTCGACAAGGTCCCACACAAGAGATTAATGTGCAAAGTTAAGCACATGGGATTGGGGGTAGTGTGCTGACATGGATTGAGAACTGGTTGTCAGACAGGAAGCAAAGAGTAGGAGTAAATGGGGACTTTTCAGAATGGCAGGCAGTGACTAGTGGCGTACCGCAAGGTTCTGTGCTGGGGCCCCAGCTGTTTACACTGTACATTAATGATTTAGACGAGGGGATTAAATGTAGTATCTCCAAATTTGCGGATGACACTAAGTTGGGTGGCAGTGTGAGCTGCGAGGAGGATGCTATGAGGCTGCAGAGCGACTTGGATAGGTTAGGTGAGTGGGCAAATGCATGGCAGATGAAGTATAATGTGGATAAATGTGAGGTTATCCACTTTGGTGGTAAAAGCAGAGAGACAGACTATTATCTGAATTGTGACAGATTAGGAAAAGGGGAGGTGCAAAGAGACCTGGGTGTCATGATACATCAGTCATTGAAGGTTGGCATGCAGGTACAGCAGGCGGTTAAGAAAGCAAATGGCATGTTGGCCTTCATAGCGAGGGGATTTGAGTACAGGGGCAGGGAGGTGTTGCTACAATTGTACAGGGCCTTGGTGAGGCCATACCTGGAGTATTGTGTACAGTTTTGGTCTCCTAACCTGAGGAAGGACATTCTTGCTATTGAGGGAGTGCAGCGAAGGTTCACCAGACTGATTCCCGGGATGGCGGGACTGACCTATCAAGAAAGACTGCATCAACTGGGCTTGAATTCACTGGAGTTCAGAAGAATGAGAGGGGACCTCATAGAAACGTTTAAAATTCTGACGGGGTTAGACAGGTTAGATGCAGGAAGAATGTTCCCAATGTTGGGGAAGTCCAGAACCAGGGGACACAGTCTAAGGATAATGCGGAAGCCATTTAGGACCGAGATGAGGAGGAATTTCTTCACCCAGAGAGTGGTGAACCTGTGGAATTCTCTACCACAGAAAGTTGTTGAGGCCAATTCACTAAATATATTCAAAAAGGAGTTAGATGAATTCCTTACTACTAGGGGAATCAAGGGGTATGGTGAGAAAGCAGGAATGGGGTACTGAAGTTGCATGTTCAGCCATGAACTCATTGAATGGCGGTGCAGGCTAGAAGGGCCGAATGGCCTACTCATGCACCTATTTTCTATGTTTCTATGTTTCTATATGTTAAATCACCTGGAATGTCAGGGACACTCCTCCCCCTCTCTCTTGGTATTTATCTGCTCACTGCCTCACTCAAAGCTTATCTCCTATTGACAGTCCGTGTGAGAGCCCTCGTTGTCCCAGAATTACTCCCCATGGACACCGACTGACCTTCCCTGTGCCTCCGCCGCTCCCCTCCTTTTCCGTGATGGCCGACAAATTCAGGTTGTGTTCCGGTCAGCAAGCAAAAAATCGGGGCAGCGCGGGGGGAGGGCTCGTATAAATTAAAACACGTGGTGGGCCGGTTAGGGATTGGGGGGTTGGGGGGGGCGGGCCGTGTCCGGCCCACACGCCATATGTTTGACACCCCTGATCTACCCTGTTAAGCACTGTAAGAACTTTGTATGTTTTAAAATGAGATCACCTCTCATTCTTCTAAACTGCAGAGAATATAGGCCGAGTCTACTCAATCTCTGCTCACAGGACAATCCCCCATCCCAGGAATCAATCTGGTGAACCTTCGTTCCAATCCTCAATGGCAAGTACATCCGTCCTTCGGTAAGCAATCAAAAATGTACACAATAATCCAGGTGTAGTCTCACTAGGGCCCTATATAATTGCAGTAAAACGTCCAAGAGCAAGTTATTATTTAAATGGAGAAAGGTTGCAAAGTGCAATGGGACCTGGGGGTACTTGTGCATGAAACGCAAAAGGATAGTATGCAGGTACAGCAAGTGATCAGGAAGGCCAATGGTATCTTGACCTTTATTGCAAAGGGGATGGAGTATTAAAGTGG